>NC_057805.1:499846893-499874214 GCF_018294505.1 Triticum aestivum
ATCAACACTACCTAGTGATTGTACTAATCAGTGTTGCCTTATTTGATTGCAGACCTTCTACAAGGTTTCAGAGGGAGAGCAGGGGCCGCGTGTATGGTTGTCGAAAACGAGTGCAAGCGCCTACTTCAGAACTTAAGGCACGAGGCTCGGGTGCAGGCCGTTCGAGACTACTACGCCTCGAAGGGTATTAGGAGGGGCAAGCAGAAGTGTCGCGGCAAGTTTCTGAGTAAGGAGAAGTACATGTAGGTAATTACCCATTCTTAAGGCCTTGAACTTAGTTTTCTTGATTTGATTCATAGGCGTAGCGCTGAAATTTCTCTTGACTCACTTAGGTGCCCCCGAGATGGTGTAAGGATAAGTTGGAATGTTGGGAGGCATTGGTGGATGCGTGGTGCTCTGCCCAATGGAAAGTCGAACACCAAAGGGCCAAGGATAAGCGCGACCAAATGGAAGGTGTGCCACACCATCAAGGGAGCTCCAACCTGTTTGAGTACGGGGATAACTGGGTATGTGGTTTGCTACATGATTCATGCAATTCATTCTTCATGCTAGCATTTATCCCTTCCAAAATGACTTAATTAATATGCTTTGTTAGTTAAAAAATGGCATAACTACCTTGGATAGTTCATTTATGACATATTTAGCTCTAAAATGACATAATAACCTTAGATAGCTCTATAAAATGACTTAATCTGCTATAGTTAGCTCTAAAATGACATAATAACCTTGGATAGCTCAATAATGACATAATTAGTATAATTTGGTCAAAAATGGCATAATAATCTTGGTTACCTCGAAAATGACCTAAACCTAGCTTATTTTCCTCGAAAATGACATAATAACCTTTCTTAGCTCCAAAATGACCTATTTACATAGCAATATCATTCTTCATGCTAGCTTGAGCCCTTAACTAATATTTTGTTCCTCTCTCTCAGGCGCACCACCACAAGAAGCCTGTGCCAGCTCTGTTCGACCTCTATGGCATGGCCCAAGCCCTAAACCCTAAACCCACCACAAGAAGGCCAAGCCATTCACTGAGTCTGACCTAGATGATCTAGAGAGCTTCACGAACAAGACCTCCCACCACAAGCTTGTGAAGTACAGACACGAGGGGTAGGCGAGGAAAGGGGAGGACTTCAACCCGAGCCAGGATCCTTTTGATACAGAGCTGGTGATGATATCTGGTGGCAGGAGGTCCCATGGCTCTCTAGCCATTGGTGATGGACTGATACGTTCTACTAAGACTCTCCCGCAGATCAAGAAGCGCCTGAGTAGCTCTGATCCTGAGATAATGCCTCATGCATGGCCCGCGGAGATCGCCATGGTGGTTAGTTATACGGAATCTCTCACCTTTCCTCCATTACATTGTGTGTGCGACCGTCGATGATTACAATGCTAACGAGGAGTGGTGTGTTGCAGGCTATTGTTGAGAAAGAGAGATTGAAGACGAAGGAGCTTGTGGAGGAGGCAAAAAGGGAGGCACAAAGGGAGGCGGAGGAGATGGAGAGGTAGATGGAGGAGAGGACGGCTAAGTTGTTGGAGGAGGAGAGGAACCAGAACGACATCGCTAACCGGGCCCTATACGAGCTCATCGTGGTACGTTTCTCGTGCATATTAGCCCAATCATGCACGTAATGTTCGCATTACTATCTAATATGACTGACTCGTGAGAACCAAATGTGTAGAGCTTGTGCGAGAAAAACGGTCAGGCCCCTCCGCCGATGCCCCAGATTGCTCCGGCGACCACGGTGAGTTTGATTTGAATGGTCGTTGCTTACTACTATTCACATTTCAGTTTGCGAACTTGCTAACGAGACATTATGGGAAATGATCTTTGGTGCAGCATGGCTCCCGACAAGCATTGACCACTCCTTCTGCCAATGCCGGAACCCCGACCGGTCCTTCACCTCCGTCTGGCACTGGCGTAGCCCCGACCATTCCTACACCTCCGTGATAACGGTATTTTTCTTCTTAATTAGTGTGTTTAGTCCATTTATGACATAATTTAGCCTATTTAGTCCACAAATGACATAATAAGATGAAGAAAATCAAGGAAGAGGAAGGAAAGAAGGAATAGGAAGAAGAAGAAGAAGAAGGAGGAGGAGGAGGACGAGAAGAAGACTAGAAGAAGAAGAAGGACGAGAAGAAGACTAGAAGAAGAAGAAGGACGAGAAGAAGACTAGTCTTCTTCTCGTCCTCCTCCTCCTTCTTCTTCTTCTTCTTCTTCTTCTTCTTCTTCTTCTAGTTTTCTATGCTCAGTTAGGTCAAAAATGGCATAATTAGCTAGGTAAGCTCAAAAATGGCATTTTTCTTCTTATTTAGCCTATTTAGTCCTTCTTCTTCTTCTTCTTCTTCTTCTCCAAAATGAAGTAAGCTCTAAGTTATATCTCATAATATGCTTAGTTAGGTCAAAAATGGCATAATTAGCTAGGTAAGCTAAAAAATGGCATTTTTCTTCTTATTTAGCCTATTTAGTCCATTTATGACATAATTTAGCCTATTTAGTCCACAAATGACATAATAAGATGAAGAAAATCCAGGAAGAGGAAGAAAAGAAGGAATAGGAAGAAAAGAAGAAGAAGAAGAAGAAGAAGAAGACTTCTTTTTCTTCTTCTTCTTCTTCTTCTTCTAGTTTTCTTCTTCTTCTTCTTCTCCAAAATGAAGTAAGCTCTAAGTTATATCTCATAATATGCTTAGTTAGGTCAAAAATGGCATAATTAGCTAGGTAAGCTAAAAAATGGCATTTTTCTTCTTATTTAGCCTATTTAGTCCATTTATGACATAATTTAGCCTATTTAGTCCACAAATGACATAATAAGATGAAGAAAATCCAGGAAGAGGAAGAAAAGAAGGAATAGGAAGAAAAGAAGAAGAAGAAAAAGAAGAAGAAGAAAAGAAGAAAAAGAAGTTCTTCTTCTAGTCTTCTTCTTCTTCTTCTTCTTCTAGTTTTCTTCTTTTCTCCAAAATGAAGTTAGCTCTAAGTTATATCAAAAATGGCATAATATGCTTAGTTCACTCAAAAATGGCACAATTAGCTAGGTTAGCTCCATTTTACCTAAGTATGCTTACTTCTTCTTCTTCTTCATCATCTTCTTCTTCATTTTCTTCTTCTTCTTTTGATTCTAGTCTTCTTCTTCTAACTTTCTTGTTTCCCATTTTGCAGATTTAATTCACTATATGGAAGCTTGCATGGATGGAGTGCTTGTTTCCCTTTTCTTTTCTTTTTTTCGTTTGTATCGATGAAAAATGTGGAACTTGTTATATGGATGCATGGAACAATGTGTTGGATGCACATTGTGATGTTACTATAATATGTATGGATGGAACTCTGTTTCTTATTATGTATGTATGTTGTCATGGATGGAGCTATGTGCTGTATACATCATATGTCTGCTGTGCATGTGAAAAAAAATATGTATATCTGTGTGTGGATTCCTGTGAAATTAAATGGATTCAAATAAAAACAGGGGATATGTAGCCTCTTTGCCGTCTGCTAGCTGACGGCAGACGGCGAAGAGGACACGTGGCAGCTACCTGTAAAACCTAGGAACACTGGCTGCCTATTTGGTCACTTTGTCGTCTGCCACTGGACGGCAAAGATTCAAATCACTTTGGCGTCTGCTAGCGGACGGCATAGCTGGCCACGTGACAACTTCCCAGCACTGCCTAGCTGAGCACGGCAAAGAGCGTCGTTAACCTCCTAACGGCTCCCACGCCACCGCACTGTCGTCCGTTGTCTTTGCCGTCTGCTGGCCTAGGATGGCGGACGGCAAAATCCTTTGCCGTCCGCTTACTGGAAGCGGACGACAAAGAAGGCCTTTGCGGGCACGTGTTCAGATGAATAGTTTGCCGTCTGCTGGCGGACGGCAAAGAAGTTTGCCGTCCGTGATCCATGCCTTTGCCGTTCGCCATGGCGGACGGCAAAGAAGCTGATTCTAGTAGTGACAAGGGGCAACAGACAAGTTTACAAGAAGATTTGTGAGGGGGAAAAGGGAATTAAATTACAAGGAATGCATTTCTAAGAGAGGTGAAACAACATAGAAGCCCAATCTCGCACAAGGGCTTGTTTGGCAAGGCCCTGACATTTACGCTCTCCTGTAAATCTGTGAATTTGGTTGATGCTAAAAATCTGTATCGCATCACTATTTAGTGCAGCATTGCCTGTTGATTGTATATATGGTGGACACATGACTGTCTAGTGCAGCATTGCCTGTTAATTGTGTCTTAAAACGGCTTTATTAAATCTTACTCTCATGCTCGATAAGGTCACCATCCATGCTGAGTTTTACCACCGCGGTCGCTAGCTATGGATTGTTCCTATGGGGAATATGCCTAGAGTAATTTGTTGCTAGTTCTTAATTTCTTATCCAAATGATGCTTCTTGAAACCGAAATTTAATGTCTAAATGTCGTCGATGACCATGTCGTCTTGCGTCAAGACAGAAAATCTAGCCATGCTTCAGTGTGACCTTATCGAGCATGAGAGTAAGATTTACCACAATCAGCCATGCTTCACTGACTCCCCTGTGAATGCCACAATCAGCCAGGGTCCACGGATCTTGCAGGCATTTACCACCGTGGTGTGGACCGACACGCAAGACTCCGATAGCTTCCGGCTCGTCTGCATCTTACTCCTCACAGCAGCGACCGAGCATTGGGCCAGCGACGGTGCACGAGGAAGAAACACAGGGTGACCGGCGGTAGGAGAATTATCGAACCTTTGTTTTTGGAGGCAAGACATGCCAGGCTAGTGGCAAGTCAGTAAGCGGCCCAGCTGGCCAACGGCCCATATGAAGATGGAAATGCAGTAGGCCATCAGTTCATAAGGCCTCCACGACATTCACTGGCCAAATTTGTGCGAGGAAGAAATTGTGGGTGAGGGGCAGGGTGAACTCGTCCGCCGCCGCCCTCGCCGTGGCGGCAGGGCTAGCTGCAGCTCAACTGCCTCAAGAGCCGAGTCGACGCTCCCATTTCCCTTTCGACAGGTTGCTTTCGATTTCTCTCCCTTCTTTCCGATTCATTTAAATCCCATTAGCTGAACAAGTGGCTTGCGGTTGCGGATTAAAATTGAGGATTGCTGGATGATTTCAATCAAATTACAAGTTAGGGTTTTAAGGCAGCAGACTAGCTGGTACCAGCTCAACTGCTTTAACCGGAGATCCAACTCCTTTCAACAGTTTTATTTCAATGTCAACTCAATAAGTGATTTATAGATTGATTCTGAGGAAGCTTGGTTGATTTTTCTCAGGTTGACGTTTAAGGTTTCAGTTATGGTTTTGTGGTCGTTCTCTCCTAGTGTGGTTCATCCAATTTCGTCAAGTTAAGTTAATCTGCTAATTTTCGTTGGCCCCGCAAGAAAAATACCTGCTCTGTCTGCAGGGTGGTAATGGTAGTTCAAATGATGGTCATACAATTTAGTAGGTTTGTAAACCGTTCGTGATAAAAATTCAGTGGCTTCTCTTCTTTATAAATCAGAATGTGCAGTTCACCTACAATTTTGTATGCTGCCATATGAACTGTTCACCATTGAGAGTTAGCAAATGGCTTTCCGGCTCTCGAAAGTTGCGTATCCGAGGACTGGATGAGCAGCAAAGAACGGCCCTCTGGCGATAGGATAGGCGACGCGCTCGAAGCACCGCCGCTGGCCGCTCCGGCCATGGCGGCCACCCCAACGCAGGGGCGGAGCCAGGATTTGGCCATGGCGACGCCCCTGGTTGCGGATTGCTCGGGCCAGGCCGAGACATCTCCGTAGCCAGCAAGGAGGCTCTTCTTGCAGTACGCGGCGGCGCCGCACCCCCCTGCCCTTCCCTTCTCGCAACTACTGCTCCATTACCAGTTTATCCGTAGTCCAGTCAGCAGGGCGCGCCGCTTGCATGGCTCCCCATTTGTTCCCCTAGTCTATTGTATCTCTTTTTCTGTGTTTCTTTTCCTTGCTTTGGTCTGTGCTATGACCCACACTACTGTTCCCGCCGGGTCTATTAGACTAGCCACAGTGGGAGTAATTTTAGCAGTAACTTCAAGTCCAACTCAGCAAATTTGTCTACGTGGCAATGAGTTAATGAAGAGAGATAGTTCTAGTAACTTAGCTAGTTACTGTAACATCACACATATCAAAGCAAGATGAGTCTATAGCATAATAAATGAAGTATTGCATGTTACCACGCATATGTTACTTCCCACTATAGAGGTACTAACATAGTAACATGCCCCATTGTGGCTAGTCTCATGTATGTGCTCTCGTATCTCGCGCATTCCTCCCCCGTTGCTTTTTGGGTTTTCAATGAGTAGAGAGCTTTCGATTATCACACGGAACGTGCGAGGGCTGGGCAGACATAAAAAATGCACTGATGTGAAATCGACTCTGTCTTCGGCCCCTTGCTCGGTTCTCTGTATTCAAGAATCCAAGCTCCAGGACATTTCTCATTTCAAGGCTATCTCATTTCTTCCAACTAACCTTCGCAACCTCCATCTCATTCCCTCCACTGGCGCTTCAGGAGGGATTGTCACTGCCTGGGATGACGGCATTTTTGAATGCTCTAAAGTCGTAAAAGGAGATTACGCTCTAACTTGTTGGTTTGAGTCACGTGCCGACGACTTGGCCTTTGCCGTCACCAACGTCTATGGCCCATGCGACTCTGCCTCTAAACCCATCTTCTTGCAATACTTCGTTGATTTGATGCCTGATATCTCCTGCCCTTGGGCAATCATCGGCGACTACAATATTACCCTCCGGCCGTCGGATAAATCTTCAAACCATTTCAACATGACCGAGGCCAATCTCTTCTCCTCTACCATTAACACTCTTCAACTCCAGGACCTCCCTCTCCTTGATAGACGTTTTACCTGGTCGAATCAGCAACAAGTGCAATCCTAGTGCGGTTAGACCGTGCTCTCGCCAACGTTGCGTGGGCTACAAAATTCCCCGACACCTCCCTCTCATCGGTCACTAGAACCACCTCCGACCACGTCCCCATCCGTCTAGCAGCCGCTACAAGTATCCCCCGATCTATGGTTTTCCGTCTCGATCGCTCCCTGCTTAACAACACAGAATTCAAGGAGAAGGTTATTGCAAACTGGGCCCTCGCCATGCGCACCTTGGCTCCGCTGGAGTTCTCTCCTTAAAGCTTAAACGCGCCAGAAATATGGCTAAGCAGTGGATGACTCCTGTCGATCCCCTAAGACCCTGGCTCTCAACTGTCACGCTACCATAAACCTTCTGGACAAACTTGAGGAGGCTAGACCCCTCTCCCAGCTTGAAACTCACCTTCGAACCATCGTCAAAACCACTCTACACCGTCATAATGCCGCCATTGCCGCCTACTGGAGGCAACGTGCGAAAATCAAGGACTGTTTTTGGTGATGAGAACTCGGCCTATTTGCATATGTGCGCTTCGGTTCGCCACCGGAAGAATCAAATCAAATCCCTCTCAGACAATGGCCTAACTTTCACAGCCCACCGCGACAAGGAAATCATTCTTCTTCATTTTTTCAAGGGTCTGATGGGGGTCAGCTCCACCGTCAACACTACCATCGACCTTGATAGTCTTCTACGACCGAACTCGATCACTACCGCCCAGGCCGCCGATCTCTCGAGACCCTTTACTCTGGACGAAATTAAGGAGGCCCTTTGGGCCATGAAGGATGACGCGAGCCCAGACCCTGATGGTTTCGGCCCTGCCTTTTACAAGGCAAACTGGCACCTCGTTAAGATGGATCTTGTCAACTTACTATCAGATTTTCACTCTGGCTCGGCCGATCTACAATGTCTCAATCAAGCCCATATTATTCTTCTCCCCAAAAGGAGCGACGCCTCTATGCCGGAGAATTACCGCCCCGTTTCCCTCCAAAACTGCTCCGTCAAGCTAGCCTCCAAGTGTCTCTCCAACCGTGCCCTACCCCTGATTCCCCAGATAATTCACTATGATCAAACTGGCTTCATCAGAGGCCGCGGGATTGCAGAGAATTTTGTCCATGCAGCTGATATTGTTCAAACTTGTTTCAAACGGCGCTCGCCGGCAATTGTGCTCAAACTCGACTTCCATAAAGCTTTCGACTCGGTCTCCTGGACTGCCTTATTTGCGATTATGCGAGCCAAAGGTTTCCCACCCTTGGTGCCTCTGGGTTGAAATCTTGAACACTACAGCCAGCTCTGCTGTTCTTCTGAATGGAAAACCAGGCCCCTAGTTCCAATGCCGCAAGGGCCTGCGGCAAGGTGACTCTCTTTCCCCCTATCTGTTCATCATCGTCGCTGATGTCTTAAAGCGTCTGATTTTACACGCTTCCGAAAACGGGCTCCTGTCCCACCCTCTGGCTAGTGACCGTCCGTGCACAGTCTTGCAATATGCCGATGACACCCTAATAGTGCTTCCCCTGGACGCGCAACAGCTGCTCACTCTCAAACAAATCCTTCTTCAGTTCTCCGAGACCACATGCCTCACCATCAACTTCCACAAAAGCACTTTCACGCCTATTCACGTGGACAAGGAGCTCTCGGAAAGCCTGGCGGCTATCCTAGGATGCCAGGTAGCTTCCTTCCCACAATCCTACCTAGGTTTGCCCCTTTCCACTCATAAGCTTAACCTATCGGATTTCTTCTTCATCATCGACAAGGTCGACAAACGTCTAGCCGGATGGAGGGGATTGCTTCTGTCTCTGGCTGGTAGGGCGGTTTTGGTTCGCTGCTATGAGTGTCTTCTTGCTCCCCGCCGGAACTCTGCAGGAAATCGAAAAACGATGTAGAGCCTTTTTTTGGGCTGGCCAAGATTCGGTTGTAGGCGGTAAATGCAAAGTTGCTTGGGATCTAGTGTGTGCATCTTTCACCAATGGGGGACTTGGGTTCCTTTCTCTAAAGCAAATGAATCTTTGCCTGCTTCTTAAACACATCTCTAAACTACACGACGACCAGACCTCCCCAGAATCTTCTTACATTGTCTCCCGTTATGGTTGGTCGCCATCACGCGAGGTTGGCCCCCCTGACCCCATGCATTCCCCTATATGGCGGGACATCATCAAAGGGCTCGATTTCTTCCGTTCGATCACTAGGGTCCATGTTGGTAACGGGGCCACCACATCCTTCTGGCTTGATCTTTGGTTACCAAACGCCACTGAAACCCTAGCGCAGCAGTTCCCCCACTCCGACAGGGTTCACACTTCGGTGGCACGTGCAATGGCCTCGAGCGACCTTACCCTGGACCTTACCCCTAGGCTCTCCTACACGGCTGAGAGAGAGCTCAATGATCTGCATCTCTGTTGGCTACGGTTAACCTGAATTTGTAGGCTGCTGACCGACGATCGATGAGGGAGGCTGGGCACCCTCTAACCACTAAGGGGGCATATGAGGCAGTTTGGAAACACCGGCCTGCAGACCCTTTCGCACCGGCTCTTTGGAGGAACTACGCCCCCAACAAATGCAGAATATTCGCCTGGCTTGCCCACAAGGACCGCCTGTTCACCAATGAGCGGCGTTTTCGCCGGGGCATCACTACTTCGGCTAAGTGCCCCTTCTGCAATCAAGATGAAACCATCGACCACCTGCTCTTCACCTGCAGGAGGCTGGCCCCTCTCTGGGCCGAACTAAACGGCCTATGCCACTCTCCTCGGGGGCTGCTTTAGGCCTGGGAGGGAGATTTAATCAATAAAACCAGGTCCACGGTTCTACTAGCCACCCTCTGGAATATTTGAAAAAGACGCAACACCAAGGTTTTCAGGAACGAGCACCAGCAGCTACATCGAATTGCCAGCTCCGCTGCTGATGACCTTCGCCTCTGGTCCTACAGATGCAAAAACATTCAGAAGCAAATCAGTCTTCGGGACTGGGGCTCCATGTTGTTTCACCTTGCTGGGAGATTGTAAACCCTCCACCAATGTGTAATCTTGCTTTTTCCTTTCCTTCCTTAACCCCTGTACTTCTCCTACTTGTACCTGTGATGTTGGTTTTGACAATAAAAGTTCAGGCAGGCGTAAGCTCGCCCGTTGACGAGTCAAAAAAAAAAAAGAGTTAGCAAATGTGTTTTTATCTCCCCAAGTAGGTCGCAGAACCGCGTGCTGTTTGCCGTTACAGGCTGAATTTGTCGACGGCCTATGTTTTGCCTAGCGCATTACAGGCATGCCCTTGCTGAGAACTCTGACAGTGCCAACCACCTTAGAAATAAAGGTTGACGTGCCGTGCACCATAGCATACTTCTCACGCCATGTCACCCCACCCTATGAGCTCAAGTATACAGCATGCATCTCTTGCTGGACAAGTGCATGTTTGCCCGCCAGAGGGAGACAGAGGTGGTGATCAAGTTCCTGCTGTGCACACAATCTTGTACTAGTAGCTTTGATGTCCTCCCAATTCCTGCTGTGCACTCTTGTCGCTCATATCTGCGAAGACGAAAGAGTACGTGATCGTTTCCCCCAGATTATTTTTTTCTGGCATGATAATTTCAGAGCTGAAGATGTAGCCGCTTTGAGAGGCAGATTGTCGGTGTACAAAAAGAGGGGTGCGTTTTTGTACCCCTATACCTGTGCATGGGCAGTCAGAGCCGCGTCTACGGTCACGCCAAGCAGAACAGTGAAGGTGAGCCAAGGTAAGGCCAAAGCCCAAGATAATTAGAGCAACACCAAGGCCGAGACCACAAGGAGCAGAGGGACGAAGCAGGCTCCCCCGGCAAGACCCTTGCCGGGGCAGCCTCAGCAGCCCCGGCAAGACCCTTGCCGGGGCAGCTCGCCCCACACCAACAGAGCGAGCCACCCTTGAGCTGACGGTCCCCAACGCCATCATCCACGTGGGGCCAGGGCTCGGGAAGGCACCTCTGTGGTGGCATGCAGATCTTTGTGAAGACATATTCAAGATCAGATGAGGATTAGAAGACGACGATCCTCGGCAAGATCCTTGCCGAGGAAGGCCATCAGACCCCCGGCAAGGCCCTTGCTGGGGATGACAGCGCGCCACGGCAAGACTCTTGCCGGGCCACACGGCAAGACCCTTACCGGGCCACCCGGCAAGGCCCTCACCAAGGGTGCCAGCAGGGCCACTGCCAGGCCCATGCCAACCAAGCTTCCACCGCCGTTCACATGCAGCTGCCAGCCCAACCAGCTGGGCGGGCACCTGCGTGGCAACATGCAGCACCCAGGCCAACTCATCGAGCGCCTGCGTGGCGGCATGCAGATCTTCGTGAAGGCTCCACCACCGCGCCGCCTCAGCTACCTGCCTGCCTACATGGCGCCACACGCATCGCTGGCCAAGGCGCGTGTCAAAGCGAGGAGGAGCGGCGACGGACGGGACGGGCCTCACCCCCGTCCCCGATAAAGCAGGGGGCACCTAAGCTACGCATTAAATGCGTCTTGTCCTGTAATACGACCGATAAGCTCAGGGCACTGTACGCCTTTCCACCTCCTGTGTGCCACTGTGGCAGCCCCTCCGACTATAAAAGGAGGCCCATGGCATACTAGAGAAGGATTCGGCTCTTTCGAACCACGCACTGACCACAACTAGTTCGAGAGCTCAAGAACTCTCTGAAATACACCCACCAAAGCAGGACTAGGGTTTTACGTATCCTCGCGGCACGAATCTGGATAAACGATCATTGTGCTGTCTACTAGCCCTGCTCTTCTCGCAACCCCGCGCCCCGGCAACCGTAGTAGGGATTCTTGTGATCCAATAGGTATCGTTCCACACCGACATCTTTGGCGCGCCAGGTAGGGGGCGCAATTGTGAGAATCTGATCTAGTAGTTAGCCTAGCAGTTCTTCGTCGCCATGGCTCCTAAGAAGAAGACGACCACGGCGGTCGGCTCGTTGGGAGCCGAACGGCCCGTGCCGGTGCGGGCGGGCAGTGGACCGGTAGCAGACAGGACCCGGGTCGCCGTCCGCGAGCACCACACTACTAGAAAAAGGCTTACTAGTGGCGCACCAGTTTTGCCTACTAATGGCGCACTACTGGTGCACCACTAGCACCACGCCACTAGTATTTTTTACTAATGGCGCACCGCTGGTGCGCCATTAGTGTCTGGTATACTAATGGCGCACCAGGCAGTGCGCCATTAGTATAGGCCATGGTGCGCCATTAGTATGCCTCCCAGGGGGCCATATATACCCATGTGCTTTGCCATACTAATGGCGCACTGCCGCATGATGCGCCATTAGTATCCTTTGGCATACTAATGGCGCACTGCTGGGTGATGCACCATTAGTATCCTCTGGCATACTAATGGCGCACTGCGGTGTGATGCGCCATTAGTATCCTTTGGCATACTAATGACGCACGTTGGTGTGATGCGCCATTAGTATGTATATTAGGGATTTTTTTCTTTTCTGATTTTTGCACAGATTACAAAATATATTATTGGACAGAATATAAGCAGCACCACACAACAACAACAGATTCATCGAATACAATAGAAGATTAGTCTCCCAATACAATTCATCATATTAGTCTCCGAATTCAAAAGACCGAACAAAGATAGAACATTACAAGTCTCGAGACCGCGAGTAGCAAGTTTGTCTTCACATTACAAGTCGATATCGATCATCTAAACTACCATCACATAGAAGAGAGCTGCGGTCATCATGATGAGCATCATCGCGATGAAACTGGTCTTCATCCGGTTCCTCCAACGCTTCCTCCTCTCTCCCGCTAGATAGCGCGCGTATCTAGATTCCGCCTCCGCCCTAGTGGTGTACCCTTTGTAACTGTTACCGCTGAAATGGTGAACCTGTCTCTGACACTCCTCCCAGTCGTCGTAGACTCCGGGAACCTTACCCTTGTACACGACATACGACGGCATCTCTATGCACTAGCCAAACAACAGACAATACATAAGCAATATATAAGTATGCAACAAAAGGATCGGAAGAGAAAATCAAGACATTAATAGCACAATTCATGGTCCTACTAATAAATAGCATCGATTACATCTAAGTTGAACGACTGTCCAAACCAAAGAGACATACAAGTTCATTAAAGTTTAATTACAACATGAGCTAATCAATGTTTCAGAACTACACATAGCATCACTACTTTCGACTCGACTCATGGGACCGGAGCGTGGATGAAGCCGCCGTCTGTCGTGATGGTCATGAAGTCGCGGGCGTTGTCAGCCTGCATTTGTAGCGTTGTGTGTATCTCACTGTTGGACGGTTGAAATTTGAGGTAGAACTGCCCCGAGGTACGAAGGACATCTTGATGGATGATTTCTGCAAACTCCGACTGGATGCGAAAGAATTCTTGTCGGATGTCCGCGTCCTGGATTGCCGCCAAGCTTGCGGCCAAATCTTTGAGATTATTTGGTAGCAGAAGGTGATTATGGTCCCGCACGATCGCCCGCATGTGATGGAGGGCGTAGTAGGCATCCTTCTGACCGCCAGGCGGCTACTTGACGCAGGGGAACGTCGTATTGTGGGTGAACACGTGCCTGCCGTACCTACGAACTGGCCTCTTAAAGGTGCCTCCAGATGCGGCGTAGCCGGGGAGAGCATCATCAAGAACTTTCTTGATATTTGTGTAGTCTATCTTGGAGTCATGGTCTGGGTCGAAATACGTGGCCATGGAATATTTCGGGCTTAAGAGGATGAGTGTGCAATGTGTGTCACTGCACAAAACACGGAATGTTAGAAAAAAAAGAACGATCGAAATCTAAGAAATCATATGTTACGGGGCGGTTAGGAGATGACTTACTTGGGAAAGTAAGGCACGAGGAAGTTATCCTTATTTGGGTTTGCCAGAATGACGCCTTCGAGGTGTGAACTCGCGACTTGCCGGTCCCCAGCGCTGCCCAAGATCTTGGCACGCATGTAGAAGGGGTCGACTATCACAATGTCTGGGGTCTTGTCTCTAATGATCCGCATCTCCATACTCAGCGAAAACAGCCGAACGAAGGTGTAGTGCAGCGGATGAAGGTTAAGCATAGCAAAGATGTCATCAAACCGCAGGACGATCGTACCCCCGGCGGCGCTATCCACAAAGCCCTTGCCCTCTGGCACCTTGGCCACGAAAACCGGGTATGCCACATCATTCTCTCTGAGACGCCGCTTCTCCAAAGAAAGAACACTGTCATGCAGACTCCGCATAGCACCGGTTGCAGCATTGAGCATATTTGTCGGTAGCATCGGCCTACCCGCCACATGCACCCTCCTCGAGATATCCTTAGGTGAAGGTGGCCCGTCCTGAGCACGGATCGTACTCGGTGCTGGCTGGCTCGCACTGGCGCCCTTGTTAGTCTTTCGTTTCCGTCCCTTCTTCTTGATCTACCGTAATGGGATCGAGTTCTGCTCACAGACCGCCTTCTTGAGCGTGTTGGGGCTGATAATATTTGGCACCTCAGCTATCTGAGGCTCGGTGAAGGCGGCAGCTGGAGGCGTCTCCTGAGAACTGAACGCCAGACGACGCCTGTTGCAATTGGGTTTCTCTGCCGTACCAGCTAGATCGCGGTCGTCTTTTTCAGGGTTGGGTTCTTGAGAAGGAGGCCCGCAGAACTTGTCAGCATACCCATGTTCGGCAAAGTACTTATCGACGTTGGAAAATGTACCGCCGTCGTTGTCGTCGTCGTCCGGATCCTGTGCCATAGGGATGTCCGGCATGTCCGGTAGCGTTGCGGCGTTCTTGCCATGGCTTGGCGCTGGCACGACTGGCGGTCTTGTCTGTGGGGTGGTGTCCCCCGCCCCCAAACGAATCTGTCTCTTCGGCCAAAGCAGGGGCCAGCTTACACAGGCGCTGAGGGTCATCACATGATCTTCGTCGGCCCCAGCGGGTCGAATCGGAGGTAACAACTCGTCGCAGCCTGGCAGCACCTGAACCAGTTCAACCCTATACAAGGTGGGTGGCATCGGATTACCGTGGAACACGCGGTTGCCCGGTTGAACGATTCTGCCCTTGGCGACATCGACCAACTCGCCGCCCACGAAGTGCAGGAGAGTGCAAGGAACATCGGTGGCACCCTGCGAAAACATGTAGGGCGTCAGGGATGCCCAGTCAAAGGCAAGGAGATGAAGTCATCAGCCGAGAGGCTTAGTTACCGTGATGCCGTCGAGCTCGGCTAATGTCGAGGCACCGCCAACGGCGGGCGTGCGCGTGCAACTGACGGAGGGGCCGCTTGCTGGCGAGGTCCCGGCCGGCGTACACCCGGGTGCATTAAGCTCCAATGCCCGTGCCGGCGCCGGAGACACGAATACCGCCTCCGGCGGAGACACCAATGGCGCCGCCTGCGCGTTGTGCGAGTTGCTGGCCGTGAAGCTAGGAACCGGGGGAGGCCCCTGTTGGCCGCCCGCAATCCACGTCGTCAGCCCCTGAATCAAGGTAGGCACAATGTCGGTGAGCGTCGTTCCCAGTTGTTGTTGCACTTGCTTTTGGACAATCTCCGGAATCCGCGCCACTTATGCCTTGAGTTCTTGAACCTCGCGCGACTGGCTTTCCGAGCTGGTCTTTTTCTCCTTTCGCCCACCAACGGTATAGTATGACGACCATTTTGTGGACAAGCCTTTGCCGGCCACACGACCAGCTGACGATGGCTTACTGAGCTTATCCTTGTTTTTCATTACGTTCAACGCCCTATTTAAAGGGGTGTCAAAAGGGGAGCTCTGAGACGACCCCGGGCTACTGCTTTCAGCCTCCTGCGGAAGGAATGTGAACCATTTAGAAATTTGGCTTTTTTATTAGAATGCAACCATATGGAGCTAATTACGCGGGGGTGTATTCCTTACCAGAACAAGCTCAAGCGCCCTGGTCTTCGGATCCGTAGTAAGCTCCTTTGTTACCGGGTCCTCCTTGTACCGGGCCCTGACAAAGTTCCTGGTCTGCTTGTCACGTAATTTCTCGAAGCGGGGCGGTAGGCCTTGCTCGGCACGCTCCGCGTCCTCCTTGTCCCATATAGGCTCCGCCACTCTGTAACCGCCGGGACCGAGTTGGTGGACCCCTAAGTTCAACTCCCGCATTTCTTTCCCCCACTGATTTGATTCGGAGGTTGCGCTGCTCTCGCACTTGATCTTGAACTCCTTGTAGTCATCTTCGTTCATCAAAGGATATTTCGCCTTGATCTTGTCATAACTATCACCTTTTTCAATCATTGCCTTCACCGTGCTTCTCCATGTAGACAGGGCCGTGCTCATCCTCGTGAGGGCGGCACTGTTCACTTTATTCTCTGAGAGGCGTGTGTTTGCAAACTCAGCGGGGAACTTGTATCGTTCGTGCAGCTTCGTGAAGAGGAGGCTGCGCAAATTCCCTCGGTCCTTATGCCTTAGGTTCTCGGTGTTGATCGAGACGGTGCTCCGGAGAATGCACCCGAGCTGAACCGAGTACCCCTTGACTACATGTTTGGGCGCCGTTGGATGCCCGTCGGAGTTCACTTCAGTAAATTCCTCCTTGACGGTGCCGAGCACATTCGGGCGCCGGTCCTTCCATTGCCTCTGCGGTTGGCTGCCATCTGTGCGTGCGCCGCCATCATCAGTGGTGGCATCCTCGGCGGCACCATCCGTGGTGTCATCCCCGACGCCACTAGGGGTTGTGTAGTCAGGATCGGTGTCTTCTGCGGCGTCCTCATAGCGGTGAGGTTCTTCCTCCATCTCCTAGGACAGCTCCCAGAATTGCTTGCCGCCCGAACCGCCGGCCTCATCGTTGTGGGCCATGTTTCGCTCTAAATAGGAAAAAAATTTGGTCAAAAAGTTGGTTATTGTCAAGGAACAAGATCATGGTCTGATCATTTAGGGTTTGTCGACACCGAGGCATCCTAAAAGCTAAGCTTTTATCATTTAGGGTTTGTCGACGCCGAGGCACCCTAAAAGCCTAAGTGTACATCATTTAGGTTCTCATCGACACCGAGGCACCCTATAGAAGCCAAGGTTTCATCATTTAGGGTTTGTCGACGCCGAGGCACCCTAAATGCTAAGTTAAGTTTTCATCATTTAGGGTTTATCGATGCCGAGGCACCCTAGGTTGGGCCTAATCACTTGGCACTAATCACTTGGCTCTATTGCCACCTATGTTGGGTTTATCATCTAGGGTTTATCGATGCTAAGGAGAATTCTAAGTTGGGCCTAATCACTTGGCTCTATTGCCACCTATGGTTTAATGCAGCAAGAATGGCGGGGCAGTTGATCCTACTTAACTAAGTACTAAGATACCCCGGCCCATGCATTAGTCGCAAGTACCCCATATGTCCTGTTTTTAGCAAAGTCATGCTAAAATTCACGGAAAATTTCAGCATGACCTTTGCTGAAAATAGGACATATGGAGTACCCGAATTTGCCGGAACGGAAGTTAATCGACATTCCAGCAAACTCAAGGGCCTCTCGGGGTACCTGCAAATTCATCACGACACAATGGTCGGAGACAAAACCCAGCAAACTAGCAAAGTTACTGACGTGTTTACAGAAATTGTTTTCTGTAAAAGATGATCATCATCTTTGCAAGTCTTTCTCAATGTGATCACAAGTAATTCAGAGGCATCACAATAAAGCAACACCCTGCACTAGCCTAAAAACAAGTGAAGTTTCACCCATATAAGAACAACTTTATAAAATCAGAGAAGTTGCTAAATTTTTTGTATCCTTCATACACACTGGAGTACAATGCTTTATAATGTTCCATCATCATTACAGAAATCCAAGAAATACATGGTCTTGAGGATATTCTTTATGACTGATTATTTCAGTTTTACATGCAGATTTTGACCAAAAAACACATGGTCTTTTTAACAGTTTTCAGTTTGGAAGAATACTGAGAACTACAGTTTGGACAGAATTCCTAACACTTTGGTCTTCTAGTTACAAAACAAAACTGACATAATTCTAGATGCCATAACTGATTTTTTTTACAGTAGCTCAAGTTTTCGACAGTAGCTCCTCACTGTCTGTCGCCTGCAACACTTTTTATGCTAGCAGCTCAAGTTTGTGCCATTGGAGCAAATAAGCAGGAACCAACATATGTAAGGTTTCAACAAGACTCATCATCAGTATATATAAGCAGGATCTTTGTAAACAAACGAACACTAAGAGCAGAATGTTCTTGCAACAAACATTATTGTGTGACATCGAAAGGCATCACTCTGCTTAAAGGGAAGGATGACTTAAGTGGCCAGATGTATATGATTGCACCACTTGATCTGCACTTCTCTATATTATATGATGTACTGAAGAACTTGAGCAAAAAAAGATAAATAGGAACATATTTCTCACCTTGGAGGTGTTGCTGCTGCTGCACTGTCTGGACTTCACTTCCTTTACCTCCTCGGAAACCTGAAATATGCAGATGTTAGAAAGGTTCTAATTTGTATATGATGATTCTAAGAAAAGGGAAAAGGAGTATCAAGAACAGATTCACATGTCTGGCCGTTAGCCATTACAAACTTAAATTTATCTATTTCTGTATCTCACAAACTATCATAAATGAATAATAGTATTATAGTTCAGCTATTCCATGGAATAATGGGCTTAAGATTAATGAATGAACAGATGCCCAAATGGAAGTAATAACAACATGACAGCAAACAACCAACAAACATGATGGGCAGGCCAAATACTCATGTCACTTCCATTAGGGCATCATCTTCCTACAACTACTCATCTTCAGCAGCACATGATACTGCTACTGTATCTAATACAACAACATGACACTTGTTACTGTAGCACATGATATTGCTACTGTATCTACAACTACAACTACAACAACAACATAAAACTACTATGCATCATCTTCCTACTATACTTGCTACTCATCTTCAGAACCAAACAGCAGCAAAAACAGAACCAAACTACTATCCATCCATCTAGCAAGCAACTAGCACAACTCATCCATCCATCCATCAAGCATCATATACCTAACTAACATCAACATACATACATCTATCTAACATCCATTGATCTGTGTAACTAGCAGCATGAACAAGAGAGGAACAGGGAACAGTGACATGGACAAGAAGCATAGAGGCAAGGAAGAGAGGCTCACCCCAGGCCGTGGTCGAAGGAGAGCAGCCGCTGGCCACGCGCAGGAAGAGACGGCGGGAGGTGGCGGCGAGGATCACGGCACCGTCCTTGGCTCGCCAGCTGCTGCGGAGGTGACCGGTGGCGGAGGACGGCAGGGGCAGGCGGGGTGTGGGCACGTCGGGGCTGCGCTCGCCGGCTGCTGCAGGGGCCGGAGGAGGCCCTCGCTCGTCGGAGGGAGGAGGAGAGGAGAGGAGCGCTTGGCCGATCTCGTTCGGGGGGCGCGGGGGCGGCGGGGGTGGAGTCCCGCGGGGGTCGGGGCGACGGCGTTGGGGCAGCGCAAGACCACAGCGGCGGCGGCGTCGCCGACGGCGTACAGGCGCGGCGGACGGAGGGGGCGGAGCAAGGGGGCGACGGCGTACGGTTGGGGTCGCGTGGGGGATCTGGCGAGTGAGGGAGGAAGGCCACAGTGCGAGGGGAATAGGTGGAGTGCGGGATGTCTATCTAATGGCGCACCTCCCCCAAGTGCGCCATAAGTACGACGATAGCAATGGGCGCACCTCACCCTGGTGCGCCATTAGAAATTACTAGCCCGACTGGTCAGGTTATATTCCACCTAACCCTATCTCCATCAGAACACGCCCACTACACCGACTGGTCAGCATGCAGCACACACACTAGGAGGTCCTGGGTTTGATTCCCAGGCTCCCCAATTTTTGTTTTTATGCATTTAAAATGCTGTTTGATATTTATTTGTGTTTAAATATGTTCAAACTTGTTTAAATCATAACAGTAATATTTTTTTATAAAAACAGTAATAATTTTTTTAAAAATATCATCAAATTTATTATTTGAAAATATCATCAAATTTATTATTTGAAAATATCATCAAATTTGTTATTTGAAAATATAATCAAGTTTGTTTTTTTTGCAATTTTAGTTGCATTCATTTGTGACGGTGGAGTGGGGGATGATGCGGGGGGTCGGTGGCGGCGGCCGATGGAGCGGGGGAGATGGTGCGGGGGGTGCTCGGCGGCGAGGGGGACCGGATCTGGCGAGGTGGGATAGCGATCGAGATGGAGGGGGATCGAGATCGAGTGTCCATGAAATTTAAAAACATTCATGAGTTCAAAAAGTGCCCATGAAATACAATCGAGAAATGAAGACTACAATTTAAATATAATCAATCTTAGCTAGCTATCTGTTCACAATCTTCTTGCCCTTATTTTTCGTAAATGGAGTTCTTCTCTTGAATGGACGTCCTTTAGGTAGGGTGGTCCTGCTTCTTCTTGTGGTGTATGCTGATACTTCATCGTCGTCGTCATGTTCCATCTTCGGGTCGCCGTACTTGTCGAAGTCTTGCTCATTGGCGACTCCATCCATTCCGATGAACTTCCTTTTGCCTCTCCTCACGACAACACGACTGGGCTTTGGCGGGTCGGTGATGAAGAAGCATTGGTCCACTTGGGAAGCCAGTACCCATGGCTCATTTTTCGCGGTGACGTTCGCGCCTGCGGTCTTGGATTTGGCTTCGGGTATAACCATGGTGGTGAAATACCGGTCTTCTTTTATGACGCTCTTGGCCCATCTGACACGGAACATCGGGACCTTCTCTCCAGCGTAGCTCAGCTCCCAGATCTCCTCGATCCTTCCGTAGTATCTGTCCTTGTCGTTACCGGTGTAGGATTCCATCGTTACCCCGGAGTTCTGATAACCATCGCTCTTCATGTCCTTGTCCTCGGTGTAGAATGTGTAGCCGTTGATATCGTACGCCTCATACGTCATCAGGTTGTGCTCGGCGCCCTGTGACAAGGCGAATATGAGTTGTTCTTCCGCGGAAGAATCCTCATGTAAAGGGTACGACAGAAGCTTCTGCTTGAACCAACGCGTGAAACATGAGTTGTGCTCTTTGATTATATCTCCGTCCGTCCTCTGTTGGCCTCGGTCATTGTACGTCTTCTCAATAAACGTTTTGTGCTCTACCACCCAAGGATCGACCACGTCTATGTGTTGTAGCGCGACTAGGTTTGCTCTTTCAAAGTCGGCGAGTCGACCATCGAAGTCGACGTGCATTTCGCGGCGACCCTCACGGTGACCCCATCCAGCGAGCCTGCCGAGGTGCCTGTTGACGGGCAGACCAACGGGGTTCTCGATGCCTAGATAATTCGTGCAGTAGGAGATGCACTCTTTGGTCAGAAAGCCCCTGGCTATGCTTCCCTCTGGACGTGACATGTTGCGAACGTATCCTTTGATGACACCATTCATCCTTTCGAACGGCATCATGCTGTGCAGGAACGTCGGCCCGAGTTGGATGATATCCTCCACAATATGGACCAGCAGATGCACCATAACGTCGAAGAATGCGGGTGGGAAGTACATCTCAAGCTCGCATAGTATCACCACGATCTCTTCCTGTAGCCTTCTGAGTTGCCTCACGCCAACCGACTTCCGAGAGATGACGTCGAAAAAGTTGCATAGGCCAAATAGCGTTTCACGGACGTGCGCGTCCATGATCCCACGGATTGCAACTGGAAGTATCTGCGTCATCAGCACGCTGAACTTCTGCTTCGCTGAGTCTAGGTATCTGCTTATCTTCCCCGCGTAACCGTAAGGAAGTTTTACTCCTACGAGGCAGGTGAAAAACTGATCGATCTCCTCCTGACTTAGAGTGAAGCACGCGGGAGGGAAATCATTTCCGGTCTTCTTCGCCTTTTTGCCTTTGCAACGACTTTCCGTGTCCTGCTTCGCCTCATCATCATCATCATCATTAGCGTGAAGCTCCTCCCTGATGCCCATTGATTTCAAGTCTGCCCTTGCTTTCGGCCCATCTTTGGTCATCTCTGGCATGTTGAGCAGGGTACCAAGCAGACTCTCGCACACGTTCTTCGTGATATGCATGACATCAAGGCTGTGAGGCCCACGGTGGATCTTCCAGTACGGCAAGTCCCAGAAAACAGACCTCGTTTTCCATACCTTCAGCAGTGGCTCTGGCACCTTAAGCTTTCGCTTCTTTCCCGGCTCTGGCGCCTTTTGCTTCTTTCCCGGCAGTGGGCAATCTTTCCAATTTTTCAACAACTCATCTATTTCCTGGCCGCTCCTCGTACGCGGGCGTCTTCGGGGTTCGGTTTCACCATCGAACAGATCCTTGCATTTCCTCCACGGGTCATCATCGCGAAGCCACCTTCGATGTCCCATGAACACGGTTTTCAAAGACCCGGGATCTCTATCTAGCTGGCGATACGTTGTGTCATCCATGCACCTGACGCATCCAGAAAATCCGTGGACCACCTGCCCCGCGAGATATCCGTAACCGAGATAGTCGTGCACCGTCGTGAGCAGTGCGGCTCTCATAGAGAAATATTCTTTCTCTGCGGCGTCCCACGTATTGGCTGGCGTTTTCCATACACTAGTAGGAAAAGGGGCTTTTACCCCAGTTCATAAGGGCCTTTAGTCCCGGTTCTGGAACCGGGACTAAAGGGTCGTTACTAATGCCCTAGCCCTTTAGTCCCGGTTCTTACACGAACCGGGACTAAAGGCCGTCCACGTGGACGGTGCGGGGAGCCCAGGCAGGAGGGCCTTTGGTCCCGGTTGGTGCCACCAACCGGGACCAATAGGCATCCACGCGTCAGCACCTGGCAGGAGCTGAGGTTTTTGTTTTTTTTGAAAGGGGGTGGTTTAGGGGTTTTGGGGGGTTAATTTAGCTGTTTCATATATTGTGTTAGCTAGCTAATTAATAGAGAGAAGTGTCCTCTCTTATCTCCGTGCTTGGTCGACGCTACGTTCTATATACGTATGGAGAGGAGTAGACACGCTAGCTAGTAATCAAATGAAGGAAACAGAAGATCGTCATGAACATATGCATACAGAGAGAAGTGATATCGACCACCTCTCCTTCTCCGAGATATTGGTCGAACAACAAGTTCTCGTATATCTATCCGACACTACCGGCTACATATATACAATAATTATCTCTTACAATACAATCTCCTAATTATATTGTAGGAACACAGGGTCCACATAGTATTCTCCATTTTCAGCGATCACGTGGTCAAGGAAGAATGCCGCCAATTCCTCTTGAATTCCTAGCATACGATCTTCTGCTAGGAGTTGATCCCGCTTCCGAAAAATCTAATTTGAAGAAGGGGGTCAATACATATATATATGGATAAATGAAACTCAACACAAATGATGGTAATAAAATAAAATTGTGAATATTATTGCTTACGCACTTCATATTGTTCTTCAGTGTAGCCCCGCTCACAGGTATGGTAGCGGATGGACTCGCAAATGTAGTATCCACAGTAATTATTCCCGGGTTGCTGCCACAACCACTTTACAAGAAATAGAGGTCAATCAAACTGATAAGCAAGCATGCTAAATGGTATTGATCAAACTAGCGCTTGAATCACTAGGAGATGTGCGGAACATGCTACTATAGTACTTACTTTCGGGTGTCTAAATTGCAGCTGGTTCGGCAGTCCCGGGGCTTTTGAGGTGAATTTTCTCCAAACCCTGCCAGACAAAGAAAACAATTACTTGATATCAGGAAATGAACAAAGTTGCTGATATGGTGGATAATGATCGATTTAACTTACTTCTGGAGCATTTGAGTCATGTTCGCATAGTCCTGGGGATCTTTTCGTCTCGAGTCTAAGACGGTTACTACTCCCAGCTCAAGCTTAATCTCTAGGAGAATATAGTGGAAGCTGCGCATGCATGCATAAGTCATCAATTACATTACCATAACCTGGACTAATAAAGGGAAACCGAATATGCAGAAGACAGTAACACTCACTTGAAGTTGTAAGGAAAGAGTATTATATCTTTGTTTTGATTTATTACCAACGATTGTAGCAAGTTGGCCTCGGCTTCTTTGGCATGAAATTTAACCTGAGTTGCATCTATGAGATTTGTGTTAATGAACCCAATATCACCGATTTGTCTTTTCTTCAATTCGGCAATCTTCAATCTGCATAATATAGTGAGGATAAGTATAAATACATGCAATGAAAGAGCTGACCTATATAGAGAGACTTAATGACAGAAGTAGTACTACTTACAGACAGTAGCAAGTGATCGTTGTTTTATCGAGGGACATTAGATTGTAAAACTGTAAGAAATCCTAAAATGGAACATTCAGCAGTTCAATTCCAACGAGGTCATGCTCCGGTTTAACTCTCAGCGTTAAAGTACTCATCCCATCAGACTCTCTGCAGGTTTTCATGTACCAATCATGTAGTCTTTGCATCATCGTGCTTAGAGATTTGACATCTTTGACGAGAGTCTTCCCGTAATGGTATTTGTGTTCGTCCACCTCCATGATTTCATAATGTACATCGTCGGGCAGGTAATCTCCAAGATCGGTATAACCGGGCACCATACCCGGATCATTAGCGACGATGTCTTTTGACACCTTGAGCGGGGGGCACGATTGGTTCTCTTGTTCGCCGAGCTGGGCAATTTTTTTCCCAGCTCGTCGTTCTTTCATCCTTTTATCACTGACATTACTTCCCGACCGCTCCGCTTCAGCATATGCCTTTGCAAGAACGCGCTCATAGTTGCCTTTTGGCGGAGACTTTGGTGGTTTTGTCAGGGCAGCCAGAGTGCGCTTTGCTTTCACCGGATCTACCTTCTCCTCCGGAGGTGGATGTTTCTTTGCTTTGACCCCTTCAAAGAAGTTCTTCACTTCGGCTCGCACGATCTTTGCGTTCTCCTCCTCGGTCCTCTCATATGGCAACTTCTCTGGAGTCTTCAGAGAAGGACCAAATCTGTATTGCCTCCCGCCTCTGGCAGCTGTACTGCTAGACGCCGGCAGAGCAGACGGAGCGGCTGCGGCTGTCTTCTTTCCTTGCTTACGAGGTGGAGGAGAAGGACTACGACGCGCCAGAGCAGCCGCAGCGGCGGCGGGTCTCTTCCGCCCTTGCTGACGAGGCGGAGAAGGAGGAGGCTGGCTGCTCTGGCGCGCCGACGCTGGCGGAGAAGGAGGCGGAGTGCTGCCACACGCCGAAGAAGGAGGCTGAGTGCCCTGATCACTCGCCGGAGGAGGAGGCGGAGTGCCGCCACGCGCTGGAGAAAGAGGCTGAGTGCCCTGATCACTCGCCGGAGGAGGAGGCGGAGGAGGAGGCGGAGTGCCCTTACTCGCCGGAGCCGTCCAGTTCGGAAGCTTGATGAGCTCCTTCCGCCATAGGCATGGAGTCTTCAGAGCTAAACCTAGCCGAGTCTCCCCTTCACCGGTAGGGTGGTCAAGCTGGAGGTCCTCAAATCCCTCCGTTATTTCATCCACCATCACCCTAGCATATCCTTCAGGAATCGGCCGGTAGTGGTAGGTTGCGCCGGGTTCAGTAGGTAAAACAGAGCCAACAGCCGCCTTGACTTTCAAGTTCTGCCATTCCGCCATAAGGTGGCAATGTTGAGACTCCATGATAGCATCCATGGGGTAGCTAGGAGTAGCCGCATGCTCCAGCTGAGGCAGCTCGGTGGAAGCCACGCTGCTTCTACGCTGAGATGGCGGTGTAGCTTCGGGGGCAGTTTCGGCATCTCTATTGCTGTCTCGTTCCTCTAGCACTTGAACCCTTTCGTGCAGACGCTGAATTTGGATCTGCTCCACTTTTTTCCTCCTCTCCTGGGTTTTGTAACCGCCCGCGTCTGGAAAACCAGTCTTCCACGAAACGGAGCCTGCCGTGCCTCGTGTCCGTCCAGGGTGCTCAGGATTCCCGAGGGCCATTGTGAGCTCGTCGTTCTCTCTGTCTGGAACGAACGTCCCTTGCTGCGCTGCATCGATATAGTGCTGAATCTTCTTGACGGGTATTGCAAGTTGCTTGTCCGTCCAACGACACCTCCCTGATACAGGGTCCAAGGTTCTGCCAGCCCTGAAGAACCAAGTCCGGCAACGGTCTGGCCAGTTCATTGTCTGTGGTTCGATCCCTTTATCAAGCAGATCCCTCTCAGACTTGGCCCACTTAGGCCGGGCTTTGAGGTAGCCACCTGACCCCGTGCGATGGTGAAGCTTCTTCTTCGCAGCATTCATCTTGTTTGTCGCTGACATCTTCTTACTCTTTTCCGATGTCTTGTGGGCCACAAATGCGGGCCAGTGATCTCTGATCTTCTCATACCGGCCGACGAATTCAGGTGTCTCTTCTTTGTCGACAAACGTTTTCAGCTCATTCTTCCACCTCCTGAATAGGTCTGCCATCTTCTTAAGAGCATGAGACTTGATTAATTGCTCTTTAACTGGCTTCTCCGGATCCTCCTCTGGCGGTAGGGTGAAATTTGCCTTCAGCTCAGTCCAAAGATCATCTTTCTGCATATCATTGACATAAGACACCTCAGGGTCTTCCTTCTTAGGCTTATACCATTGGTGGATGCTGATCGGGATCTTGTCCCTAACTAGAACCCCGCACTGAGTAGCAAATGCATCCTTTGTCCGGATGGGTTCAATCGGTTGGCCGTCGCACGCGATTGCTGTGATCTCAAACCTTTCATCCGAGCGCAACTTTCTCTTCGGGCCTCGTCTCTTTACCGCAGTTGTGCTCGATCCGGAGGGCTAGAAAAAAGAAGAAAGACGAGTGTTAATTAATATGTGTACATACCAAAACATTGAATGCATCAATTAGCTAGTCAGCACAGGCTTGACTAATATATTTACCTGGCCGGACTCTGTTCGGTCACCGGACCCGTCACCACGGGCTCCTTCTTGCACCAACATTGGGTCACCGGAGCCATCATAATCATGTCTTTCCTCCTCCACTCTTCGATCACCGCAGCCTGCTTCTTCACCCTGTTCTTCCAGACCATCATTGTCGTTAAGATACGACAAGATATCACCTCCAGCTAAGATTATGTCCCCCAACACATCTTCTGCTTGCTCATCTCGTCCGTGCTCCATTGTTTCTGCAAATATTACAACATGGCAATTATTACACAAACATGACAGCATGTGGATATATTAGTGCAAACGTAGACCTAGCTTATTCCGGGTTTGGGGTGGCCTAGGCAACGCTTCAAGGGTAGGGGCGCGACGAGAGGGGGTAGGAGACCGACATCGTTTTTTTCTAGGGTTTGGGTGTCCTCGAGAGTTTTGGTCGAGCGAGAGGGCCGGGGGGTGCTCCCGTGGTATAAGTTATCACGGTCGAGAGGGGGTATACATATCGACGGTCCATCATGTCGAAGTTATCTGGGAGGGAGTTATATATATCGACAACGACGACATACATACACGGGAAAATAATGTTATCGGGGAGGGGGTATATATCGACCCCCCCCCACGTGTTGAAGTTATCGGGAGGGGGTTTTATATCGACAACGATGACATACATACACGGGAAAATAATGTTATCGAGGAGGGGGTATATCGACCCCCCCTCGTGTTGAAGTTATCCCCCCTCGTGTTGAAGTTATCGGGAGGGGGTAATATCGACAACGACAACATA
>NC_057805.1:499875531-499899151 GCF_018294505.1 Triticum aestivum
ACCAACCGGGACTAAAGGGGGGGGGCATTGGTCCCGGTTGGTGCCACCAACCGGGACCAAAGGCCTCTTGCTGCCCGCGTCGCAGCCAAAAGTTTAGTCCCACCTCGCTAGTTGAGAGGGGCTTGGAGTGGTTTATAAGCCCCTTTGCAGCTGCCCTCTCGAGCTCCTCTCAAATGCAGGCTTACAGGCCTAATCTCACACTATGCTGTCTGTTGGCCTATTGGGCCTTCTGCGGGCCTGAATCCTGGCCCAGGTTGGGTTTCTAGTCGTATTCAGGCCGTGGTGGCCCAATAGGTGGCAGTTTTTTAAATTTTTTGCATTATTTATTTTCTTTTGTTTGTTGCTTTGTTTTTTAATTCTTTTTGCTTTTAGGTCAGCAAAATTATAAACTGTCTGTTAGTGCCATTAGTTTTAGAAAACATATAAACTTTCTATTAGTGCCATTAGTTCTTTATGAAAATTCTTTTTGCTGTATTTAGTTTTTTTTTGCTATATTTTTTTTGTTTTATTTCTACTTACAACAAAAAAGTTCTTTATGAAAATTCTTTTTGCTTTTAATGATTAAAAATAAAAAAGAGGCGCAATGCGCATTGATTTGCTTCAAGCCTTTCGGAATAGTGTAGACTGCACTGCACATAGCTCGATGCAGTCTACCTTATTCCTCAAGGCTTGAAGCTAAGCAACGTGAGCATTGCGCCTCTTCTTCATCGTCTCTGCACTCAGGGCTTATAAACCGCTCCTAGTGCCTCTCAGCTAGCGAGGTGGGACTAAAAAACTGCTTAGCTAGTAAGAAACTCTAGTACCGGTTCGTGTCACGAACAGGTACTAAAGGTGCTCGTGGGGCCACAGCCTCATTAGTACCGGTTCGTGGCACCAACAGGGACCAAAGGGTGGAATTGGTCCCGGTTCATGCCACCAACCGGGACCAATGGCCTTGCACAGCGGCGTGGTGGTGAATTTAGTCCCACCTCGCTAGCTAAGAGAGAGTCGCACCTGTTTATAAGGTGTGGTGCGCCTGAGCTGTCGAGCTCCTCTCTAAAGCAGGCTTACGGGCCTAACCTCTCTGCACTCAGGGATTATAAAGCATTTCAAATGAACTCTGAAAAGGTTGAAAGTTGGCATGGTATCATCATTTCATCCACATAGCATGTGCAAGAAAGTTGAGAGGGTTACGGCAAAAACTAGATGCACTTCTTGTACAAAACGGACAATGGTATCATACTCGTCTATTACAAAGTTGGCATGCTATCATCATAATAGTTGCGGGAGAAAGTCTTCACTTTTTCTTCGCTTGTGTCATTTGCTTATTGCGCCGTAACCATGGGTAATCTTCATCGTTTATCAGGATGCTTGGGTCAGCCTTGACTTTGAAGGGAGGAATTTCATGAAACTTTTCATAATCTTCAGACATGTCTGTCTTGCCCTCCACTCCCACAATGTCCCTTTTTCCTGAAAGAACTATGTGCCGCTTTGGCTCATCGTATGATGTATTCGCTTCCTTATCTTTTCTTTTCCTCGGTCTGGTAGACATGTCCTTCACATAGATAACCTGTGCCACATCATTGGCTAGGACGAACGGTTCGTCAGCGTACCCAAGATTGTTCAGATCCACTGTTGTCATTCCGTACTGTGGGTCTACCTGTACCCCGCCTCCTGACAGATTGACCCATTTGCACTTAAACAAAGGAACCTTAAAATCATGTCCGTAGTCAAGTTCCCATATGTCCATTATGTAACCATAATATGTGTCCTTTCCCCTCTCGGTTGCTGCATCAAAGCGGACACCGCTGTTTTGGTTGGTGCTCTTTTGATCTTGGGCGATCGTGTAAAATGTATTCCCATTTATCTCGTATCCTTTGTAAGTCAATACAGTCGAAGATGGTCCCCTGGACAACGAGTACAGCTCATCACAAACAGTGGTGTCACCTATGAGACGTGTTTCCAACCAACTGCTGAAAGTCCTGATGTGTTCACATGTAATCCAGTCGTCACACTGCTCCGGGTGTTTGGAGCGCAGACTATTCTTGTGTTCATCGACATACGGGGTCACCAAGGTAGAGTTCTGTAGAACTGTGTAGTGTGCTTCAGACCAAGAATATTCGTCCCTGCATATTATTAAGTTCCCCCCTCCAAGCGTGCCTTTTCCAGTCAGTCTCCCCTCATACCGCGATTTAGGGAGACCTATCTTCTCAAGGCCAGGAATGAAGTCAACACAAAACCCAATGACATCCTCTGTTTGATGGCCCATGGAGATGCTTCCTTCTGGCCTAGCGCGGTTACGGACATATTTCCTTAGGACTCCCATGAACCTCTCAAAGGGGAACATATTGTGTAGAAATACGGGCCCCAGAATGACAATCTCGTCGACTAGATGAACTAGGACGTGCGTCATGATATTGAAGAAGGATGGTGGGAACACCAGCTCGAAACTGACAAGACATTGCGCCACATCACTCCTTAGCCTTGGTATGATTTCTGGATCGATCACGTTCTGAGAGATTGCATTGAGGAATGCACATAGCTTCACAATGGCTAATCGGACGTTTTCCGGTAGAATCCCCCTCAATGCAACCGGAAGCAGTTGCGTCATAATCACGTGGCAGTCATGAGACTTTAGGTTCTGGAACTTTTTCTCTGGCATATTTATTATTCCCTTTATATTCGACGAGAAGCCAGTCGGGACCTTCATACTGAGCAGGCATTCAAAGAAGATTTCTTTCTCTTCTTTCGTAAGAGCGTAGCTGGCAGGACCTTCATACTGCTTCGGAGACATGCCGTCTTTTTCATGCTAACGTTGCAGGTCCTCCCGTGCCTCAGGTGTATCTTTTGTCTTCCCATACACGCCCAAGAAGCCTAGCAGGTTCACGCAAAGGTTCTTCGTCACGTGCATCACGTCGATTGAAGAGCGGACCTCTAGCTCTTTCCAGTAGGGTAGGTCCCAAAATATAGATTTCTTCTTCCACATGGGTGCGTGTCCCTCAACGTCATTCGGAACAGCTAGTCCGTCGGGACCCTTTCCAAAGATTACGTGTAAATCATTGACCATAGCAAGTATGTGATCACCGGTACGCATGGCGGGCTTCTTCCGGTGATCTGCCTCGCCTTTGAAATGCTTGCCTTTCTTTCGACATTGATGGTTGGTCGGAAGAAATCGACGATGGCCCAGGTACACATTCTTCCTGCTTTTGTCCAGGTATATACTTTCAGTGTCATCTAAACAGTGCGTGCATGCGTGGTATCCCTTGTTTGTCTGTCCTGAAAGGTTACTGAGAGCGGGCCAATCGTTGATGGTTACAAACAGCAACGCGTGCAGGTTAAATTCCTCCTGTTTGTGCTCATCCCACGTACGTACACCGTTTCCAGTCCACAGTTGTAAAAGTTCTTCAACTAATGGCCTTAGGTACACATCAATGTCATTGCCGGGTTGCTTAGGTCCTTGGATGAGAACTAGCATCATAATGAACTTCCGCTTCATGCACATCCAAGGAGGAAGGTTATACATACATAGAGTCACGGGCCAGGTGCTGTGATTGCTGCTCTGCTCCCCGAAAGGATTAATGCCATCCGCGCTTAAACCAAACCATACGTTCCTTGGGTCACCTGCAAACTCAGCCCAGTACTTTCTCTCGATTTTTCTCCACTGCGACCGGTCAGCGGGTGCTCTCAACTTCCCGTCTTTCTTACGGTCCTCACTGTGCCATCGCATCAACTTGGCATGCTCTTTGTTTCTGAACAGACGTTTCAACCATGGTATTATAGGAGCATACCACATCACCTTCGCAGGAACCCTATTCCTGGGGGGCTCGCCGTCAACATCACCAGGGTCATCTCGTCTGATCTTATACCGCAATGCACCGCATACCGGGCATGCGTTCAGATCCTTGTACGCACCGCGGTAGAGGATGCAGTCATTAGGGCATGCATGTATCTTCTGCACCTCCAATCCTAGAGGGCATACGACCTTCTTTGCTGCGTATGTACTGTCGGGCAATTCGTTATCCTTTGGAAGCTTCTTCTTCAATATTTTCAATAGCTTCTCAAATCCTTTGTTAGGCACAACATTCTCTGCCTTCCATTGCAGCAATTCCAGTACGGTACCGAGCTTTGTGTTGCCATCTTCGCAATTGGGGTACAACCCTTTTTTGTGATCCTCTAACATGCGATCGAACTTCAGCTTCTCCTTTTGACTTTCGCATTGCGTCCTTGCATCGACAATGACCCGGCGGAGATCATCATCATCGGGCACTGGTTCCTCTTCACCTTCAGCAGCTTCCCCCCTTGCAGCATCATTGGGCACATCGTCTGGTTCCTCTTGATCTTCAGCAGCTTCCCCCGTTGCAGCATCACCGTATTCAGGGGGCACATAGTTGTCATCGTCCTCTTCTTCTTTGCCGTCTTCCATCATAACCCCCATTTCTCCGTGCCTCGTCCAAACATTATAGTGTGGCATGAAACCCTTGTAAAGCAGGTGGGCATGAAGGATTTTCCGGTCAGAGTAAGACTTCGTATTCCCACATGTAGGGCATGGACAACACATAAAACCATTCTGCTTGTTTGCCTCAGCCACTTCGAGAAAATCATGCACGCCCTTAATGTACTCGGAGGTGTGTCTGTCACCGTACATCCATTGCCGGTTCATCTGCGTGCATTATATATAATTAAGTGTGTCAAAAACCATTACAGAACATCATGAATAGATAATTAAGTGACCAAAGTAATAGAAGTTCATCATCACATTAGAACCAAAGTACATACATAGTTCTCATCTAACAACATATATATAGCTCTCCAGAGCATCTAATTAATTAAACCATACATTGAAACTATGTAAAACATTTCAATGCGAAAACAAATGCGATCATAATCGCAACCAAGGTAACAATTGATCCAACGGCATAATGATACCAAGCCTCGGTATGAATGGCATATTTTCTAATCTTTCTAATCTTCAAGCGCATTGCATCCATCTTGATCTTGTGATCATCGACGACATCCGCAACATGCAACTCCAATATCATCTTCTCCTCCTCAATTTTTTTATTTTTTCCTTCAAGTAATTGTTTTCTTCTTCAACTAAATTTAACCTCTTGACAATAGGGTTGGTTAGAATTTCCGGTTCAACCACCTCCTAGATAAATAAAATATATGTCACGCTGGTCGGTATATTTGTCATAAACAATAAATGAATCAAATAGTTATAAAAATATAATATATACCACATCCGAATCATAGACAGGACGAGGGCCGACGGGGGCGGATACCAAAACCATCGCACTATGTAATAAGAAGGAATAAAATAGTAAGAAAATTAGACAAGTACCTATCTAAAGTAAGAATTTTTTTCTTTCAAAAAGAAGATAAGAACAAGAGGCTCACCACGGTGTTGCCGGCGACGAGATCGGCGCGGGCGGTCGACGGCGGTGAAGACGGGAATGGGACGTGATGGGCCGCTAAACCTAGACAAATCTCGAGGAAAATGGAGCTCGGAGGTCGAGTTTCGAGAGGAGAAAGATTAACTAGTGTGGCTCGGGCATTTCATCGAACACCTCATGTGCATAGGAGGTGAGCTAGAGCACCACAAAGCCCTCCCCTCGCCGGCCAGAGTAAAACAAAGCACTGTGGAGTGCTCTGCCGTGGTGATGGGGTATATATAGGCACCTCATTGGTCCCGGTTCGTGGCATGAACCGGTACTAAATCCGGTCCTTCTGTCCCGGTTCATGCCAAGAACCGGGACAAATGGTTGTGGGCCAGGAGCGAGGACCATTAGTCCCGGTTCGTGGCTCGAACCGGGACAAATGGTTCCATACGAACCGGGACCAATGCCCTCGAGGCCCCGGCCGGCCCCCTGGGCTCACGAACCGGGACAAATGCCCCCATGGGTCCTGGTTCGTGACTGAACCGGGGCTAATGTGAAAACTGCCCTGTGACCTTTGCCCCGTTTTCTACTAGTGATAGCGTGTCTAGCTCCTCTTTCAGCAGCCCCAGATACAGATTGATGTCGTTCCCTGGTTGTTTCGGCCCTTCAATTAGCATACTCATGTGAATGTACTTCCTCTTCATGCACAACCAGGGGGAAGGTTGTACGTCCACACAAACATAGGCCAGGTGCTATGTGTGCTTCTCTGGCTGCCAAACGGATTGACTCCATCGGTGCTCGCGCCCAGCACGATGTTCCTTGGATCGTTCCCAAATTCTGGGTGTTCGAAGTTCAACGCTTGCCACTGGCTCCCATCCTTAGGGTGACTCAGCATCTTGTCTTTTTTATTTATCTCCGGATCATTTGCGTCATCTTCTCGCTTCTTCTCCTCCCTATCCGCGTGCCAACGCAGGAGCTTTGCTACCTTAGGGTCCGCGAAATACTGCTGCAGACGAGGAGTGATCGGAAAGTACCACACCACTTTTCGAGGAGCTTTCTTCCTCTTCTTGTATCGAGTGATGCCGCACACCGGACATATGGTAGACTCCGCGTGCTCGTCCCGATAAATGATGCAATTGTTCATGCACACATGGTATTTCACGTGCGGTAAATCCAGAGGACACACGATTTTCTTCGCCTCCTCGAAACTGGTCGGGCATTTGTTCCCCTTGGGAAGACGTTCGTGCCAGAATGACATGTTCTCGTCGAAGCAGGCGTCGGTCATTTTGTGTTTTACCTTCATCTCCAGAGCCATGAGCGTTACTTTCAGGCGGGTATCCTCGGGCCTGCATCCTTCATACAATGGAGTAACCGCGTCTATCTCCAGTTGATCCAGCTTGGCTTTCTCTCGGGCGGCAGCTCTTGCGTTATCCGTCTGCTTGAGAAGCAGCTCTTGAATATGAGGGTCCTGCACCCAGCCCATCGATGGTCCATCGTCGTCTGCTCCGCCGGCATCTTCATCTTCATGATCATGCCCTTCGTCTGCTCCCGCATCTTCCTCATCATCATGTCCGGCATCTTCTACATGATGACTGTGTACAGCATCACCGTCGTGATCATGTCCGGGAGATTCTTCGTCTTCTCGCCCGCCCGAGCCGCGGTGGTTGTCTTGCTGCCCATCCTCATTTCTTGCCCGACCCCCATGGACGACTTCATAGTCATCTTCATCACCTTGCCACCGATAGCCATCCATGAAACCACGCAAGAGCAGGTGGTCCCGCACCCGCCCGGAATCCGGGTCCGCAATAAGGCTCTTCAGCATGCATCTTCGACACGGACATCTTATCTCCGTCTCGTTCTTTTTAAGCATCTCGGCCTTAGCGGAGCTCAAAAACCTATTCACGATGCCTTCGGTCATCGTGCGGACCATGGTCGCCTGCGGGGTAGAGCAAAACGATATTTTAGAACCAAGAAAAAATTTGGCATGACTTTCCCTAAAAATAGGACCAAAAAGAATGCATAGTGCCAAAATACTCGCCAAAATGAATCAACATTCCGGCATAATATTGGCAACTATCGCATTTCAAATACCGGTACCTACAAACACAAACATATATGCAACACCACAAACATATGCAACACCACTAACATACATAGATCTAGCTAGGCCATAAAAAGTGCATGTGCACGTTGTTGGAGAGAGAACAACATAAAGATAGCTTCCCCCTTACTTACCTATCAAAAAAAGGGGGTTTAACCACTTAATTTGGATGAATTTATGGTGCAAATGAGGTGAGGAGGAGGAGGCAGCCGAGACAAGCTTGGAGGAGGAGGAGGAGAGAATGAAGTGGGAAAACTGAGTGGGTAGGTGTGGCTGTCCAAAATATCTAGCTCGTCCCAGGTTACTAATGGCGCACCACCACCTAATGCGCCATTACTAAGCCTGGTTACTAATGGCGCACCTGCTGGTGGTGCGCCATTAGTAGTTTTGCAAAAAAAGACACTAATGGCGCACCAGGGAACAGTGCGCCATTACTAGTTTAAACTAGTAATGGCGCACTGTTCTCTGGTGCGCCATTAGTAGTTTTGCAAAAAAATAAAAAATAAAAAAATATAGTAGTGGCGCACTATGTGGCTGGTGCGCCATTACTAGTTAGAACTAGTAATGGCGCACTGTGCCCTGGTGCGCCATTAGTATGTCTGGAAAAATAAAAAAAATTGTTACTAATGGCGCACCGTGTGTCTGGTGCGCCATTAGTGTATTTCATACTAATGGCGCACCAGCACATGGTGCGGCACTGCTACATAGCAATGGCGCACCACATGTCTGGTGCGCCATTACTAGCCATTCCATCTATAGCCCTTTTCCTAGTAGTGCCAGCATCGGCCTGGTAGTCAGAGCCTGGCGAGCGGCGTCGTTCGCGCACCAGACGACCGGCTACACGTCGCCGGATCCAAAGACAGAGCTGGCCCCCCCGCAGGCGGCGCGGGGCCCTCCAAGGGTGTAGTTGTGCCACCTCCGGGCGGCGCAGCGACCTCCAGGACACCCACACCGGCGACCACTGCGCGCTCTTCCCATGGTGTGCGCGTCGAGCAGCGTCACCGCATTGGTGACCCTGGGCACCGCCGTGGGAAGAGCCCCGTGCGTCGTCCGCAGGATGAAGGGGTTCAGCACGCCCGCCGAAGCGCTGGCGATAATGGCACGCAACCGCTGGGTCGTAACAGAGCTCCTTCTAACGTAGTTAGAAGTCGAAGCGCGCCGCGATCCACGCAGCTGTCGCCGCCGCCCACACCGGCAGAAGCTTTGGCGCGCGCAGCTGCTCCTCGACTTCCCTCCTGCTGCGGAGAAGCTTGACGAGTGGAGGGCCACCATCCGGAGCCTCGTCGCCGTCACCAACAAAGACGATCCGCGACCGGCGGGACCCTCGGGTCGGCGCTCCACCGAGCCACTGCATGCTGTCGCTGGGAGGACCGGGGGAGTTGCGGCCACGGTGCACTCTCCTCCTCCTCGCCAGCCGCCGCTGGCGTCGGCCCGTCGTGACGACGCTTGTGATAACATCTCCATAGCGTCGTCCGACCCGCGGACCCTCCGCAACCAGCGCCAGGTCCTTCGGGAACGAGCTCACGAAGACGCTCGAACCACCGTCGAACGTCGGCGCGAAACGCGCCGCCAGTCGGACAAGCGGGCGGGACCCGCTATGGACCACCCGGCACCGGGGGGCTCCGCGGCCTACCTTAAGAGGTGGGCTGCCCGGCCTTTACCCGTGAGCTGCGGCAGTTCCAGTGGCCGTCCCACCGCACGTTCAAGCCTGACGTCGGCGAGAAGTACACTGGCAAGACCCATCCGTCCGAGTTCCTCAGCATCTACACCATCGGGATGCCGGCTGCTGGGGCTCGTGATGACAAGGTACTTGCCAACTATTTCCCGCTGGCGCTCAAGCCCAATGTGATGTCTTGGTTGATGCACTTGCGGGTGGATTCCTTTTCTTCTTGGTCGGATCTGTGCCATGAGTTCGTTGGTGCCTTCACAGGAGGCCACCAAGCTCATGGCCAGGCCAGTGATCTGCATATTATTCCCCAGAAGGAAGGGGAGACCCTGCGCAAGTACATCCAGAGATTCAGCCGGGTGCAGTACAACATCCCCGACGTTCATCCCGCCGCTGTGATTAGCGCGTTCCACCAGAACGTGTGCAATTGCAAGATGCGCGAGGAGCTGGCGATGACCAAGGTTAAGGATGTGGCCGAGCTCTACGTTCTGGCCGATAGATGCGCCCGGGCTGAAGAGGGAAGGAAGTACCCCGACGAAGACGCCGGCGCGGAAACCGACTCTACCGATGAGGACGCCGCTACCCCGACGAAGAAGGGCCGGCGTCGCAACAGGAAACGCAAGGGCAAGGCCGTGCTTGCCGTTGAGGGATCTGACGACACCAGTGCCGGCGAGAAAGCCAAGGCAGTCACTCCCGACAAGGAGATTGCCGGGTGCGCCGCCTGCCGGGCCTTGGCGGCTACCGACAAGCCAGGGAGCTCCGGCAAGCAATACTGCAAGATCCACCGCACCAAGGGCCACGACCTCCAAAACTGCCGACAAGTCGAGCTGCTTGCTGAGAAGCAAAAGGCTGAGTACGAGAGGTGGGACAAGGAGAAGGACCAGGACGGTGCCGAGGGATCCGGCAAAAAGCTTGGCGGCCAAGGAAGCCGCCCTGGCAAGGACAACCAGCAAGAGAGGCCCGCCCGTGGCCGCGACAAGAAACAAGAAGACGATGATCACGACGAGGACGACGAGTCTGGTGGGCAAGGGTTCCAGAAGGCTACGGAGGCCATGTGCGTCGATGGCGGCGCCTCGCTGCATACCTCTCACCGCCAGCTCAAGCAGTGGGCACGTGAGATTACAGCAGCAGAGCCGTTGTTTGATGCTCAGAAGCCGCTGAAGTGGTCCAGCACGCCCCTCATCTTTGACGCCGAGGACCACCCTGACCGCGCTGCCGCGGTCGGGTGTTTGCCATTGTTGGTCTCATCAATGATACACAACCTCAGGGTGAACAAGATGTTGGTTGACGGCGGGGCCGGCCTGAACCTGATCTCGCCTGTCGTGATCAAAAGGTTGCAAATCCCTGATGGAGACCTCGAGGAAACGGGCACGTTTCAAGGGGTCAATCCGGGGAGGAGCCAGCCGAAGGGAAAGGTCACACTGCCCGTGACATTTGGAGGAGAGTTGAACTACAGGACGGAGAGGATCGTCTTCGACGTGGCCGAGATCCCCTTGCCCTACAACGGGATCCTCGGCCGCCCGGCACAAGCCAAGTTCATGGCGGCGTCACACTACGCCTACGACATGCTAAAGATGCCCGGGCCGTTGACCATCATCTCCGTCCCCTCCGACAAGAAGGACGCGCGATCTGCGCCGACCAACTCTACCGAGAAGCAGTTGCAGCAGCTGCCGTCAAGGCACCTGCTCCTGCAGCTGAAGGCCCGGGAGGGAAGAAGAAGCCCGGCAAGACCTCTCGCACCCACTCCGGCAAGCGCACCTCCTCGGAGTGTTGTGCTACCGTCGAGGACGTGCCAGAGAGCTCTACTGACAAGAGCAAGAGATCCAGAGCCGAGCCGCCGCAGACCAAGAAGGTGCCCGTCAGGGAGGATGGCACGGGAGGGGCCTTCACCATAGGCTCCACCCTCGACAGCAAATAGGGAGGCACGCTCGTCACCTTCCTGCGGGCGAATGTCGATGTGTTGGCGTGGCAAGCATCCGACATCCCCGGTGTTCCCAGGGAGGTGATTGAGCACCACCTAGCTGTCTGCCCCCACGCGCGGCCCGTCAAGTAGAAGGTCAGAAAGCAGGCTCTGGAAAGGCAGGAGTTCATCACAGAGGAGATCAGGAAGTTGGAAGCGGCAGGTTTGGTGAGAGGAGTGCTCCACCCGACGTGGTTGGCCAATCCGGTAGTGGTGCGCAAGGCGAATGGGAAGTGGAGGCTGTGTATTGATTACACAGATATCAATAAGGCTTGTCCTAAGGACCCCTTCCCGTTGCCGCGCATCGACCAGATTGTTGACTCCACAGCCGGGTGTGATCTGTTATCATTCCTCGACGCCTACTCAGGCTACCACCAGATCTTCATGACAAGAGAGGATGAAGAGAAGACAGCATTCATCACCCCATGTGGTACGTATTGCTTTTTACGGATGCCTTTCGGGTTGAAGAGTGCTGGCTCAACGTTCGCAAGAGCAGTCCAAATTGGTTTTGAACCTCAGCTCCATAGAAATATGGAGGCATACATGGATGACATAGTGGTCAAAACCAAGGACAGGCCAACTCTTGTGCAAGATCTGGAAGAGACATTTGCCAACCTGCGCAAGATCAACCTCAAGCTGAACCCTAAAAAGTGTGTCTTCGGCGTTCCGTCTGGCAAGCTTCTCGGGTTCTTTGTGTCGCAGCGCGGGATCGAGGCAAACCCAGACAAGATCAAGGCTATTGAGCAGATTGAGGCGCCCAAGCGGATCAAAGATGTGCGTCGGCTCACCGGCTGCGTTGCCGCCATGAGCCGATTCATCTCCAAGTCCGCCGAGCGCGCCATTCCCTTCTTCAAAATCTTGAAAAAGGCAGGCCCAATGGAGTGGACCCCCAGAAGCCGAGGCAGCATTGCAGGATCTAAAGAAATACCTTTCCTCTACGCCAATATTGGTTGCGCCTAAACCACAAAAGCCGTTGCTGCTGTATCTAGCGGTGACGAATCAAGTGGTCAGTGCCGCACTGGTGGCACAGAGGGAGGTCAACGAGGAGGCAGTGACGGCGGCAGAACCAGCGGATGGCAAGCCAAAAATTCCCCCGGCAGGGCCTGGTGCCGGCAAGGCGAGGCCCCCGGCAGAATCTGATGCCGCTGAGGCAGTGCCCGCGTAGTCAAGTGAGGTGGTGCAGAAGAAGAATATGATGCAGCACCCGGTTTACTTTGTCAGCTCCCTCTTGCAGGGAGCTAGATTGAGGTACTCCGGTGTGCAGAAATTGCTCTTCGGCCTCCTTATGGCCTCGAGGAAGCTGCGTCATTACTTCCAAGCCCACGAGATCACTGTCGTAACCCGCCTCCCATTGCAACGGATACTGCACAACCCAGATGCGATTGGAAGGATTGTGGAATGGGCCTTGGAGTTGTCAAGCTTTGGTTTAAAGTTTGAAAGTACCTCGACAATTCAGAGGAGAGTCTTGGCGGAGTTCATTGCAGAATGGACCTCGACGCCTGACGAAGAAATCCAGGAGACCACTCTCCCCGGCAAGGAAGCAGACCGCGACTGGATCATGTACTTTGATGGGGCTTTCTCGCTGCAAGGCGCCGGTGCCAGTGTGTTGCTCGTCGCACCCACCGGAGAGCACCTCAAGTACGTGATCTAGATGCACTTCCCCAGGGAGATGACCACCAACAACACTGCTGAGTACGAGGGATTGCATGCCGGTCTCAGGATCGCGGCAGACCTCGGGGTTAAGAAGCTCATCGTCAGGGGTGACTCGCAGCTCGTTGTCAGACAGGTCAACAAGGATTATCAAAGCCCATTGATGGAAGCTTACGTAGATGAGATGAGGAAGCTGGAGGAACACTTTGACGGTATCCAAGCGGAGCACATCCCCCGAGCGGAGAATGACATCGCCGATTACCTGTCAAAGCGTGCCGCATTCAAGCTACTTGTGGAACCAGGTACCTTTTTTCTCCGGTTAACTCAACCATCCGTCGAACCATCAGCAGGGCAGAACAAGCGGAGGAAGTCAAGTCCCGGCAAGTACTTTCCTACCGAGCCCCCTGGGGCTGCCGGCAAGGGTGCTGCCGCGGACGCTGAGCCTGCCCAAGAACAACTGGCTCCGGCAGGGCAAGCCCTGGCTGTAGAGACAGCCGCTCCCATGGCGCAAGAAATGCATTTGATCCTTGCCGTCGAGCCCCAGGCTCCGGCATGGGCGCAGCACACCGTCCAATTCCTCCAAACAGGGGAGCTTCCTAAGGAGCAGGAAGAAGCGGAAAAAGTAGCCCGTCGGTCCGCCCTGTACCAGTTCGTCGATGACGTCCTGTACAGGAGAAGGCCAAACGGTGTGAAATTGAAGTGCATCCCCCGGGAGGAAGGACTGGAGCTGTTGGCAGAGATACACGGAGGCATATGTGGCTCCCACATAGGGTCGAGGGCCCTTGCCGGGAAGGCGTTCCGGCAAGGTTTCTTCTGGCCCACCGTCCTCCAGGATGCGACGACACTAGTAACCAAGTGTGAAGCGTGTCAGTTCCATTCAAAGAAGCTTCATCAACCAGCTCAAGCCCTTCAAACAATCCCTCTCTCTTGGCCATTCTCGGTCTGGGGGCTCGATATACTGGGCCCTTTCCCCCACGTTGTCGGGGGTTTTGAGTACTTGTACGTTGTGATCGACAAGTTCACAAAGTGGCCGGAGGTGGAAGCAGTGAGAAAGGTGACTGCTCAATCAGCTGTCAAGTTTTTCAAGGGACTGGTCTGCCGTTTTGGTGTGCCAAATAGAGTCATCACCGACAATGGCACGCAGTTCACGAGCCACACCTTCATGCAATACATTCAAGACCTCGGCAGCAAGGTCTGTTTTGCTTCCGTGGCACACCCACGGAGCAATGGCCAAGCGGAGAGGGCGAATGCTGAAGTGTTGCGAGGCCTAAGGACAAAGACTTTTGACAAGCTGCGCAAGAGCGGAAGGCGCTGGATTGATGAATTGCCGGCGGTTCTTTGGTCGATCAGGACGACGCCAAATCGAGCCACCAGCCAGACACCTTTTGCCCTGGTCTACGGGGTAGAAGCAGTTCTCCCCACGGAACTCATATACGGGTCACCTCGAGTGCTCGCTTATGATGAGCTTGAGCAAGAGCAGTTGCGCCAAGATGACGCGACGCTCCTTGAGGAAGATCCTCTTCGGGCGGCTCTGAGAGCAGCGCGCTACCAGCAAGCCTTGCGCCGCTACCATAGCCGCAAGGTTCATGCCTGAAGCTTTGAGGAAGGCGACCTTGTTCTTCGGCGCGTTCAGTCGGCCAAGAATGCCAACAAGTTGAAGCCGAAGTGGGAAGGCCCTTATCGGGTAATACGAGTCACCAGGCCCGGCGCAGTCCGCCTGGAGACCGAAGATGCCGTCCCAGTGAGCAACTCCTGGAACATCGAGCATCTTCGCAAGTTTTACCCATAAGGCGCGGTTTGCCGGGCCTCTCGGCAAGCCACCTTTTGTACAAGCTTTGCCGGCAAGGCATGTAACCCTTCATACAAAGCCAGGCGCAGACCCTGAGCATAAATAAATGAAGCGCTGGCGCCCTAAGTCATAGCATGCATGCTAGGTCGAGTCTCTTCCTTGGTTAGGGTTGATAGCGCTCAGCAGCGACTAACCCCTAGCTTAGAGGTCGAGTGCACGTCTATCTGTTTCTCTTCTGTCCTCTTTTGGTTCGCAGGGCACATGAGCACTTCTGCCGAGCTACTTGGAAGAAAGAAAACGGACCGGCGTCCCGACCCCGGCAAACCAGAGTTGCCAGGGGCTGCAAGCACAAGGATCCAACTGCGGCAAGATGAGATTGCCGGGGGGCTGCAGATCCAGATAAGTCTTTTATCCTCTGTCAGGCATTTCGAAACAGGACTGGGGCATGTGAAACCTCGTTTTTATCTCTAGGCTGCCGTGCTCCCCTTTTTCCTACACCTAAGGATTATTCCCTCGGATTTGGTTGTAGCCGCGGCGGCAAGGAGGTAGAACGAGGAGGCTGAGCCCACTTCATCCCTGCCTCCGCCAAGAGTGCGAGAATGGTCGAGTGAAGTGAGGGGGACGGCAAGGCCTGTTGCCGGGCGAAAAACGTTTATCTTCAATGATAACAAGGATTCACTCCTTCTCGCGGGGTCTACCCACGAACGAAAAACCCGGCAAGCATCCCTTTTTCATTAAAAACATCCCACACAGGTACAGTTCATACGGAATGAAAAACATGAGCAAGGGGATTACAAGTTCTAAATTTAACGAAGGCCCGCAGGCTTACAAACTAAAAAATAGATAAGATGCTCGTAATCCCTTTCTTGTCCCTCTCCTCAGGAGGCAGGTAAAGGAGGCGAGAGGGCAAAAGGGGTGCCTAGGCGAGCTACGAGCAGTAGAAAGCACCAAGAGAACACCTCGGTGGCCGCCCACGGGTGGGCCGGTGATGACGGTGCCAGGAAAGGAGCTGGAAGACGAGGCGGCAGGACCGGCAATACGCGATGAAGGCGTCGGTGCCCGCGTACTCCGAGTTGACGGCCTTGCCGCCCGCCCTCTTCCTCTTCCGCAGCCTCCCGACGCCAGCCCCCCAAGGAGACGGCCCGAGAAGTTCAAGGAGCTGGCCCCACCCCCGGCAAACCTCTGCCGGAGGAGCGGCCAGGTGCAGATGCTGCTGCCGCCGCACCCGCCCAGGCGCGGGGCGTCCGACGCCTAGTCGGACTCGTCCCCGTCATCTGCCCCGCTGTCCTCCTCATCACTTTCGCTCGAGGAAGAGCTTCCATCGTCGGAATCTCCGTCGGAGGAGATCTCCACGCAGCACTTCAGGCGAGTTCCGAACTCTCCAAAGACCTTGACGAAGAGCAGGCCGTCCTCCATTAATTTGAAGTAGAGGACGAGCCCCGCCGTCAGGCTGTGGATGCGAGCGAACGTCTTCCACCCACGACAGAGGTACATGACCCGAGGAGCCGGGAAGACGATGTCGACCCGCGTGCCCCCATTCCCACAATCCCTCATGTGCAATATGAGGGATTGGGGCCGGTCACGCTCCATCTCCCGAGCAAACGGGGCGGGAAGACGGAGACGGCGACGCGGAGGCCGGCGCAGCCTGATGAAGAACTCGCGGGGCTGGTCTCCGACATGGCCTTCCATCGGGAAAGGCACCATTGGCGGGGGCAAAGCCGGCGCGCTGCCCCGTCCTCCTCTTCCCCGAGCACTACGACCTCTGCCCTGGCCTCGCCCCCTCCCCCTTCCCCTCGCGGCCGGTTCCACCACCACAGGCTCAGGAGGAGGAGGGACGCGCTGTCGAGCGGCGACCCTCGCCGCCACCGTCGAGGGACCCGGGTTCCCTTTCTCCATGGCGAGTGAAAGGAAGAAACAGAAGCAAAAGGAGATAGCTGACAGAAGAATGCGGGACGCCATCCCCCCTTCCCCCTCTTTATAAAGGGGCGGGGTCGGGGCTCGGCCGCCCCGCTCAGCCAATCCAGCCACCGGAGGCGCAGGGAATCAGGACCGACCCGCTGCCCCAACCAGCGACGGCCCGGTTTCCCGCCTCCACCGCTTGCCACCCTAGGCGCATGAAGGACGCGTGGCGGACGTGTAGAACTGAGGGGACGGGTAAAGCGACATCTCCCCACCCCGTGATCGTGGGGAGTGGACACCTTGAAGACCGCGACCCAGCCCCGTTCAGTAAATGAGCCGCGCCTCCACGCCTCCCTCTTTTTACGGGGAAGGCGCGAGCCGCCTCTTTACTGTGATATGACGCATGCGTGTGGAAACCGCCCCACGCATGCCGCCCACGTCACGCACACCCCTCCACGCCGCGCCGCACGCGTGGGTCATGGGAAGCGCAGCGCGCGAAAAGTCTTACCACGGTAAAAACCGCCCCGCCTTCCCGCGCACCGTTTTGGGCCTGGCCCAACAACGTGTCGCGCTTATGTGTGGCCCAGGCCCGGGGGCTCCTGTCGGTGTACAAAAAGAGGGGTGCGTTTTTGTACCCCTATACCTGTGCACGGGCAGTCGGAGCCGCGCCTACGGTCACGCCAAGCAGAACAGGGGAGGTGAGCCAAGGTAAGGCCAAAGCCCAAGATAATCAGAGCAACACCAAGGCCGAGACCACAAGGAGCAGAGGGACGAAGCAGGCTCCCCCGGCAAGACCCTTGCCGGGGCAGCCTCAGCAGCCCCGGCAAGACCCTTGTCGGGGCAGCTCGCCCCACACCAACAGAGCGAGCCACCCTTGAGATGACGGTCCCCAACGCCATCATCCACGTGGGGCCAGGTCTCGGGAAGGCACCTCTGTGGTGGCATGCAGATCTTTGTGAAGACATATTCAAGATCAGATGAGGATTAGAAGACGACGATCCTCGGCAAGATCCTTGCCGAGGAAGGCCACCAGACCCCCGGCAAGACCCTTGCCGGGGACGACAGCGCGCCACGGCAAGACCCTTGCCGGGCCACACGACAAGACCCTTGCCGGGCCACCCGACAAGGCCCTCACCAAGGACGCCAGCAGGGCCACCGCCAGGCCCACGCCAACCAAGCTTCCATCGCCGTTCACATGCAGCTGCCAGCCCAACCAGCTGGGCGGGCACCTGCGTGGCAACATGCAGCACCCATGCCAACTCATCGAGCACCTGCGTGGCGGCATGCAGATCTTCGTGAAGGCTCCACCACCACGCCACCTCAGCTGCCTGCCTGCCTACATGGCGCCGCACGCATCGCTGGCCAAGGCGCGTGTCGAAGCGAGGAGGAGCGGCGACGGACGGGACGGGCCTCGCCCCCGTCCCCGATAAAGCAGTGGGACACCTAAGCTACGCATTAAATGCGTCTTGTCCTGTAATACGAGCGATAAGATCAGGGCACTGTACGCCTTTCCACCTCCTGTGTGCCACTGTGGCAACCCCTTCCGACTATAAAAGGAGGCCCATGGCATACTGGAGAAGGATTCGGCTCTTTCGAACCACGCACTGACCACAGCTAGTTCGAGAGCTCAAGAACTCTCTGAAATACACCCACCAAAGCAGGACTAGGGTTTTACGCATCCTCGCGGCCCGAACCTGGGTAAACGATCCTTGTGCTGTCTACTAGCCCTGCTCTTCTCGCAACCCCGCGCCCCGGCAACCGTAGTAGGGATTCTTGTGATCCCATAGGTGTCGTTCCACACCGACACAGATGTGCAGCAAGACATGAGAATAATAGGAGATTGCTGATCATCATCGACATAGTTGGGGATCTCGGCGAAGATCTGTGGGAAAACATGTGCTCTGTTTGCCGACAGAGCACTACAAGTGGTAGTAAAATCATTATCACAAGCCGATCTGACAAGATCACAAAGCTTGGAACAACACAGACTCTAGTACTGAAGCATCTGTCTGATGAGGAATTCTAGTATTTCTTCAAGGTGATGACGTTTGGAAGCACGGATCCAAGATGCACCCGAGGCTTGTGTATTTGGCAATGGAGATGGCAAGGTTGATGAATTATAATCTCGCTGAAGCAAGCATCGCTGCATGTGTATTGAGAGCCAATTTTAACATCAATTTCTGGTGCAAGGTTCTGGCATTCCGAAGAGGGTACATACAAAATCATCTCTGTAAGTTTGGTGGGCATCCGCATGAACTTCTCAGTGAGAATAGACCTGTGTATGTTAAACCAATGGGTACAACTACTGAAGATATTCTTTTTTTTGAAAAAGAAAGGGGCTCGAGCCACCTTTATACTTCAAAGCAGGCTGCAGCCTGAGTAACATACAAACAAAGGGCTTGTGGGGTGCATTTTAGTGCATAAACACAAGGAAAACCTGGCAGAAAAGGAGCTATTTAGACGGAAGAAGAACAAGAAGAAGGAGAACTAGAGGCCAGCCATATGACTATGTTGCTACTAGATTGCCCCAAAACTTGAGGTCCTCCTTGTCTTGCTGTTTTTTGGCTCTGAAGTACCGAGAGGGATCAGATCTGCAGCATAAAAACGTATGTAAGCGTTTGTCGAAGATCGCGAGTTGAAGACACGATCGTTTCGGGCATGCCAGAGAGCGATGACACAGGCGGCAAAAGCCACATTCCATTTGCGCTTGAACTGAAGTTGAACAGCAGCTTGCCGGATGAAAGAGAGGATATCAGGTGCCCTGCCAGCTAACGTTGCCAGTCGTAGGTGCTGCCAAAGGGTGGAGGCTGCCCGACAATGCAGCAAAATGTGATGAACCGACTCCATTGCAGGCCAAATGTCACAACCGGAGCCAGCCGCAACGACAGTCCAATTCCTCTTGATCATGTTGTCTCTGGTGTTGAGTCGGCCCCAAAAAGCTAACCAAAGGAAGGTTTTGTGTTTTAAAGGAATCAGAGCATCCCAGATCAAGTCATGGAAGACACAAGAAACACCACGAAAGGTCAGGAGCCAGTAGAAGTAGCCCGTGCTAAGATGCTTGTCAGAGACTGATGGTAAACGGACATCCTCTCTAGACCCATCAGGAGCTAGTGGAGCAAACAGTTGCTGCAGCAGGACGAGCTCACGTTCAGCAGAGCGGGAGAGGTTGGGGTGGAGCTGCACTGACCAGGTACCATCTGAGTACTGTGAGAGCACGGAGCAGCAGCTGTTCCTTGCAAAGGAGTAAAGAACAGGCAACAACAAGTAGAGCCTGCCTGCCTCAACCCAGAGATCATGCCAGAATGAAATGAGTTTGCCCGAGCCGAGGATGCATCATGAGGAGTTAATGACCATGGGGATGCAATCCTTGAAACCAAGCCACAGAGCAGTATCCCTCCCGGAAGGCCCAAGAGGCAGAGTAGACTGACAGTGCTGCAGAGCAAACCATTGATAGCAAGGGATGTCGGAGTGCTGCAGAATCTTGGAAAGAAATTTGCATAACATAGCTTGGTTGTGAGCTTGCATATTCCTCACACCCAGACCTCCATTCTGGCGGTGGAGGATCACCTTGTCCCAAGCCACAAGGCATTGGCCCCCTTTCACTTTGTTCTTTCCTTGCCGGAGAAACGCACGCATTAGACTTTCCAGAGAGCAGATCGACTCTTTGGGCCATGGGAAGCATGACATGAAGTATGTAGGAATGCCAGCCAACACAGAGTTGACGAGGGTTAGTCACCCACCAAGAGAAAGGAAAGTGGCCAGCCAGCCCGACAGACGACGATCTACTTTGTGAATAACTGATAGCAGCATCCCATGAGTGATCTTATTGAGAGACAAAGGCAGACCAAGATATGTGCACGGGGTGGAGGACATAGGGCAACCAAGCAAACTGGCAATCTCATCTGCGACGACTGTATCCACAGCGACAGGCACCAAAGTGCTTTTGTGGAAATTTATAGTCAAACCTGAGAAGGCCGAGAAGGAGTTGAGGATGTCCTTGACGATCATGGCCTGCTGTATGTCCCCCTTGAAAATGATCAAAGTGTCGTCCGCGTACTGCAGCACAGGAAAGAAGCGGTCTACGCCGAGAGGATGCTGCAGAGACCCATTTTGGAAATGCAGACAACATAGCCTTTGTAACACATCTGCAACCAACAGAAACAGGTAAGGTGACAGAGTCACCCTGCCTAAAGCCACGCTTAGCACGAATGGGTGGGCCCAGCTCCCAGTTGATCAGGACTCTAGAGCTACCAGAGGAGAGCAGGTTATTGACCGACTGCCTCCATGGTTGGGGAAAACCCCTTGCTTCCATGACTTGCTTGAGGCAGTCCCAACTGACGCTATCAAAGGCTTTGTGGAAATCCAACTTCAAAGCGATAACATGTAGTTTTCTTTTGTGAGCACACTGAATCAATTCCGCAGCCAGCGCAAAATTTTCAACAATGGAGCGTCCTTTCAGAAACCCAGACTGTAAGGAATGCACTAACTCCGGTATCTGTTTCTGCAAACGATTGGTCATGACTTTAGAAGCCAACTTTGGCATGCTATGAACCAAGGAAATGGGCCTGTAGTCTTTTATGTCCAAGGTTGTGTCTCTTTTGAAGAGGAAACGATTGGTCACTGAAGATATTCTTGTTCTTGATACTAACCAGACATGCTCTTCCGAAGAGGAAGTTCCCAAGATAACAGCCGTAGATGTTCTGTACGGAACCGCTAGGCCTCAAGGCAGAATATTTAAGGTACTTGCATGGAAATCTCCGATACCGCCCTACCATTGCTACATTCAAACTTACAAGGTTCGAGAGCTGCAAGCTAGAGCGGTGAAGAGGAAGCGCCCTCTGATGAATGGCATTAGACATGTTTGATTTTTGTCAATGTAAGTCATGTGTACTCTTGTGCCACTATTTTCTGCCATGTTGTATTACTGAAAAAACAAGGTATACTCTGGAGACATACATTTCCTTTCATATGCCCTTGGCCAAGTTTTCCCAGAGTGCCCTTTTGTTTGAAAACTACCACACTGGTGTGTCTTGCTTGTTTTGATCAGTCATGAATGGTCAACATGTATACATGGTGGTTTTGGCTATTAGAAGCACTTTACACTGAACACTGAACACTACGATGCCACCCTATGGCGCTCATTGTTCTTTCATTAACCGTTTGAAACTACTCCATAGCTCACAACATAGTGCCAAGCCTCTCTGTAACTACAAGATCAGTGTGTGATCTTTTTCTTCCACTGAAAAGAACAATTGTATGATCTAGTCGGTGCTTGGCTCTTGATTTTTGGGTTCTCATTGTTAAATCTTATGGATGCTAGTCCGGATGATGCCTATGGGGCTGGGGATTGCTGAATGTAGCATCACCAGAGAATGCACCATCACCTGTGAATGTTTCAAGTTGAAAACTTGAAATACAACCAGTCAGGATGAAGCCTGATCAACTTGACGGCTACAGCCAGCCGGTCGGGATGAAGCCTGGTCGTGCAACCGTTTTAATTCGTCTGGTGGCAGTTGTTTTTGGCTCTGTTTAATTTGACACAGTGGCGGTGCCATGCTCTCGTGTAAATCTGTGAATTTGATTGATGCTAAAAATCTGTACACATCAGTATTTAGTGCAGCATTGCCTGCTGAAGTGTTGATTATATATAGGGTGGCATATACGGTGTACACATCACTATTTAGTGCAGGATTGCCTGTTAATTGTGTTATTAATCTTAGTCCATTATATGAATTTTCAAAAAAACAATTAGCCTGTTAATTGCCTGTTAACAGTGAAGCATGGCAAGATGACATGATCATGATCATCATTTGGATGACGTGATCATGATCATCGATGACATCTCAACATTCAGTTTCAGTTTCGATAAGCACCGTTTGGATAAGAAATAGCAACAAACTGCTCTTGGCTATAAGATAAGCATCCCCACAGGAAGAACAGCTAGCGATAAGTGACAAGGAAACCTGGTGATCCCTAGCTAGCTACCGCGGGGGTAAAACTCAAGGTGGATGGTGGCTTCTCTGTGAATGCCACAATCAGTCAGGGTCCATGGATCCTGCAGGCATTTGCCACGGTAGACTAATCCACAATCAGCCATTAGCCTCCCCTTCATCTGGATCTTACTCCTCACGGCAGCGACCATGTCGGAGCTTGCCACGTCAAGGGTGATGGTCTCGCCTGCGAAGATCTTGACAAAGATCTGCATCTTCTCTACCGACGGCAAACCTGTTCTTCTTTTCGAACGTGGTGGCTGTTCAGAATCAAGATCCGAGGCCCATTCTAACGCCTGAGATAAAGTCCACCAATGTCCCCGTCCACCACAACCTCACACTCGGGGGCTAGTGGAAGCGAATGTTCAAAGTAAAATCACGGAGTAATAATCCACCGTAAGTTTAGCAATTTTTTGTCCACGATCCACATGAGCTTCCCATGGTGACAAAGTGTGGGGCGCGGTTTGGACCACGGCCGCCCAATGTATGCCATGTTTTGGAGTCTTTTTTTCGATAAAGGGTGTTTTGGAGTCTAGTGAGTTGGGAATCGCTGTCAAGTTTATTGGTTGGCGCGCCTTGACTCGCATCTTGATCAAAGGATCTTTGTTTTCTGCGGGTGCTTGACCAAAAGATCTGACCTCGTTCTCACCATAGATAAATCGTGATAAACATACCGCTCTTTTTTTCGAGAAAATATCCGATTTATCTTCAATCATAACAGTACAACGAACACAAAAAATAATATAAAAATTACATCCAGATCCGTAGACCACCTAGCGGCGACTACAAGCACTGAAGCAAGCAGAAGATGCTCCGCCGTCATCGCCCCTCCCTCGCCGAAGCTGGACAAAATTTGTTGTAGTAGATAGTTAGGAAGTCGTCGTGCTAAGTCTTCATAGGACCAGTGCACCAGAACAGCAATCGCAGTCGATGAAGAGTAGCGTAGATCGGAAGGATCCAACCTGAAGAAACATAAACGTAGATGAACTACGGGCTGATCCGAGCAAATCCACCAATGACAGATCCGCGGGAGACACATCTCCACACGCCCACCGACGATGCTAGACGCACCACCGAAACAGGGGCTAGGCGGGGAGAACCTTATTCCATCTTCAGGGAGCCGCCGTCGTCTCGTCTTCATGAGTAGGACACAAACCCTAACAAGACTCGAAAAAACATCTAAAAACACAGCCCTCCAACCGGCAAGG
>NC_057805.1:499899466-499903275 GCF_018294505.1 Triticum aestivum
TAAGTCAGCATCTAAAACTGGACTCGGCAAATTCGGTCCTTATAAGTTTCCGGACGTTTGGACATGTTCATGACAGCATCGGTCCGGCCTTCAAATGTCCTCTCATTTGTACCATAATCCCTATTTTTAAAATCTTGAATCCATGCAAACACATGCACGTCGATCATTAAACAAACAATAAGTAACCCACACAAATATAAATTATTCATACATAAAAATACATAGTCCAAAACATAAAATTTGTTCATAGTGCATAGTTAAAACATAAAAAAATAGTTTAGTGATTTCCACAATGGATTCACATATGCTCCATAAGATAATTGAGAAGTTGTATGTGCACTTATTAGCAATATGCTTCGCCTCTTGTTTTGGGAGGTGACCCTGAACTTCAGACTTCTCAAAATCATGTGTGTGGGCTGCCCCTTCGCCCTCATCTTCGACAATCATGTTGTGCCACACAACATGTCACGAGCGGCCAAAGTATGCAGCTCCGCAAACAATATTCCAATGAGTTTGGAGCACTCTAAATGTCTCTCCATATCCTTCCTAGCACCTTTCTTAGCTTGTCCAAATAAAAACCCTTTCTACCATGAGGATCCGATATAGTCTTCACAAACACCGCTCATTGAGGATAGATATCATCTGCAAGATACTACCTCATGTTGTAGTTGGTGCTTGTTAACGGTGTAGTTGCACGCCGGAGCCTCCCCATCACAAAGTCTCTTACACAAATGAGATCGTTGGAGCACATTAATGTCATTATTGGAATCATATGTGCCACAGAAAGCATGACAAATCCACAAGTCCTTCGATGCCACTGTCCACCCAAACCTTTGGTGCAGTACTTTTATTGCCAACGCATGCAATCAACTGAACCGAGCATACCTGGGAATCCTCTTCCTGCTCCAGTTGCCAATAATCCTTTTGTGTCCTCCACAGTTGGTCCTCTCAAGTACTCTGATTCAAACACCTTCATCGCGGTGCGCGCAAATTGCACCGTCATGTTCAAGCATGTTGTCTCTGCCATCCGGATTTCAGTATCAATGGCATCTGCGGCTGTACCATAAGCAAGCATCCTGAGAGCAGCCGTGCATTTCTGTAGAAGAGAGAAAGAAAGTTGCCCGCAACAATCTTTCCTTAGCTGGAAGTAGTCATTAGCCTCCTCCACGACATTCACTACACGCAAGAACAAATATTAGCTCATCTTGAATTTTCGTCGAAAAATTCTTCATGGTATGCTCGGTTCGGTCTGAAGTAGTCGGCGTAGAGAAGTCTTGCACCAGCGATGCTATCTCTGTGAAAAACTCTCCTGCCATTTATCGAACCCTTGAAGTTTAGTACATGCTCCTATTGCTTCTCCAATTCTTCTTGGATGCTCATCATCATTGTCATTTCAGCATCTTCGTAGTCAAAATCCAACGATCCGATGAACTCTCATTTGATGACGAATCCATCAGTGACCTACAAATGATCAAAAAAATAAAAGAACTGCTCTGACATTTTATCGAACACATGGAGCACAAGGTGCATGTCTGGAGGAGTGGCACGTACCGAAGGCGGCACAGTTGACGGCGTTGTGGGTTTGGGCCTCCGATGACGGCGCTGTGGGTTGGGGACGGCGGCGGAGCAACGATGGCGACGGAGCTACAATGACAGTTGTGCGGATGAGGCAGAAAAAAAGGAGTTAAAGAGGCAAGTCGGGCAAGGATGGGGACGTCTTGTAGATATTTGGTGCGAGCCGCTACATTCAGTCCAATGTGGCGGACGCGTCCGAGCGTGCCTGGGTGTCCCATGTCCGCCCCACTTATGGATTGGGTATGGGAAGTGCTGGTGAGTCCGGACGTTTGGGCCGAGTTTGTCATGTATGATTGGATGGCGATCTTCTGTCGAGGCAGTGACTGAGCCGGAGGACCTATGGGGCGGACATGAGGCGTCCAGTTGTAGATGCTGTAGATGCTCTAAGTACTACTTCACAACAGCTTGCTAATGATAATAGGCGATAGTTCTACTCAATGCCACCGGTGGGAACGAATCGGGGTGCGTGAGTTGTCTTTTCTGTATTGAGCAACGAGCTTGGGGTTGACGAAGATCTAACCTCGTTCTCTCCCCTCAAAAGAAAAAAAAAAACTCGTTCTCAGCATAAAGTAGTAATATAAGCCTTGCAGTCGTCCATGGCCGGTTTCTTATAGTATGATCGTCCAACTTACCGTTGCATATCGGATTACTGTGCTGCACACTCTAGAGCTGGGTCCACGCTTGAGGGGGAAGAACTAATGGTTCTGCGCGAGTTGATTGATGACTCTGAATGGCCGGAAGTGCGTGGTATCAACGGCTATGCAACGTTTTTGGGGTGCCTGGCGATGGTAATCAGAGGGTTCAGCTTCCTAGTGGTTACCTGGATCACCGTCGTACTCCTTGGCGGCTTCGTCTCTCTGCTGCAGAAGAAGGATTTCTGGTGTCTTATGGTGATTACCTTTATACAAATAGCCGGGTGAGTCTCAGCGTTTTGTTATTTGTTACTTACTCCATAGAGTTTATAAGATTTACGTACTGTATTTAGTTGCATACATACGTACATTTTCTTTTATACCATATATAAGTGCGACAGCGAAAACACTCGTTGTGTTGCCCTGTTTTTCTACTCCCTCCGTTCCAAAATAGATGACCCAACTTTGTACTAAAATTAGTATATAATTGAGTCATCTATTTTGGAACGGAGGGAGTAGCTGTCTCTGTTTATCTGCTTCTTTGTCAACTTCCGTTTGATCACCATTGCTCGCTGTAGAGTAAACCGTAGCCTATAACCCGAATGGGATCAGCCATTGTTGTATACTTAATACAAGAACCGTCAAACGGATAAATTTGCACCATAAAATTAAGAAACCGTATCTCATCCCCTTGTCGGTTTAAGGGTTTACTCCCGATTTTTTTATAACTAATAATTAATAATTCAATAATTTCAGAACTGGTAAAGGACATGTGAAAATTCTAAAAATAGGAAGGACGCAAAGAACAACAGCGTCCACACCTGGACGCCATTAAGAACCACGCCCATGTCTGGACGCTATTGCCAACAGCGTCCAGTTATGTGGTTCGGCCGGTGCTTTAATTAAACTGAACTGAGTCGTTTATCGTTGATGTTCCATGACCCGTAAAACCTAGTTCGCTTGCAACCATTGCTCCTCGTCCTTGCCGTGCGTCAAGCAACCTCGGATAATGTTACAAACCCAGCTATTACTCCATCAAACACAAGGGATTACTACTCTCGTATATTGATTCACTCAAGTATCATAACTGGTTACAGGAGGGAAAATACTAGAGAGGAGAGGTCCGGAGGAAGAGAGCTAAGACCATCTCTAGGCGATCTCTTAAAATATAGTGGAGTAAACCGTGGAGTAAAGCTTACTGGACTATTTTTACATCACTAAATTTTGGCCCGACCTAGATGATCTCGTAAATTGAGCGGAGTAAAAACAAATTGGGATATGATGAACACAAATTCAATTCAAACCAAACTTACTAACCGAAATTCGGGACCTATTAATAATATATAACATTTTCAGCAACCAAAACATAGTCTACTAACGGAACTAAACTTACTAATCTAATCGATATCCGTATCATGGACAAACGACATCCAGTCCGCCATGGACATTCCACCGATCATGGGGTCGGGGCATGTGTCGTCGGCTGGGTCGTCGCAGAAGATGCTTCTAAATTCGGTCCTGAAGTTGTCGTTGTTGCCGCCTACGCTTCCACCGGCCTCTGTTGTCGCCATTGTCTTCGTCGCTTGAAGTCACGATGCCCTC
>NC_057805.1:499903724-499942777 GCF_018294505.1 Triticum aestivum
ATGAGGGCAGCGGGGGATTGGGGGTGAGAGGCAAAGAGGCGTGTGATGCTTTTACTCCACGACGGAGAAGTCGAGTAAGTTTAGGTGCTCAGCAAGGCGAGGAGTAAAATATAAGGCCGATAAGTTAGGTCCTGGTTAGAGAAGGCCGGATTTTTACTTCTCTAACCGGTTTTAGGGGATCGGCTAGAGATGCTCTAACCCTTATCAAGGTCCTTCACATACGTTATAGGAATAAGAGCGACACTACTAATAGCCACATCAACAACACAGTTAACTTGCATATCCATATTCTAAGAATCTGACCCACTCATTACTAGTGCACCGCTCGGGCCGTCTTTAGTTTCATCAGGCATGCGCGTTCTTTGTCAGCCGTTGTTCTTGCGCTGCTCGTTCCGCTTCAGCATGCTTGGCCATAGCATGAGTGCGTCGTTGCATTCAGGACATGACAGCCGACAACGCCAATCATCACATGAGAGACATCGTCTCACCGGCCACTCGCTGTTATGATCCACCAATCCACATTTCTTTGAACGAGCAAGCCGATTAGGTTGGGGACAACCGATTCAGGGATTCCTGGTCTGGGTCGTTGGTTCAATCATGCATTGGACGCGGTTAACACTAGCGTCGAGACCTGGACATGGTTCACAATAGCGGCCAGCCTGGACGCTGTTACTCATAGCGTCCTTCCTATTTTTCAAAATTTCAAGTTACCTTTACTAGTTTTGGAATAATTGAATTATCATTTATTATTAATAAAAAAATCGGGGTTTACTCTACACTCTATAGACCGTCAAACGAAAAATCCTTGGAACAAAAGCCCTTAAATTAAGAAACCCTTAAATTTGCACCATAAATTTGCGACGTAGAGGTTTACTCTACAGCGAGTAACCAGTTGGCAAGGCGTATCTCATCTCCTTGTCCGTTTTCCCATCTCTTTCTCTTGAACTTCGCATCTTTTCTGAATTTATGCAAAGATTTGGGGATTCTGTAGTATATGTTGTGAGAGGCCCAGGGAGGGTCGCTGCTCCGGCATGTTCGGGCGGTGGAGCCTGGTGGAGAGGAGAGGAGAGCGAGACGATGTCAACCATCCTTATGAGAGAATCGTTCCCCGACCAAAAGAAAAAAAAATTAGAAAAAAATTAGCCGTTGCACTCCCTCTCCGTCGCAAATTTAAGGGTTTTTGTTCCAAGGATTTTTCGTTTCTTAATTTTATGGTGCTACTTATTGTGTCCAAATCTAACTTGGATCTACAACAGGATAACTGATCTCTTCCTGATTGACAAGAGAACTTCCATTGCTCGCTCAATGAGTGGCTTCGCGGAGGTACTGTTGGTACTTGCGCGAAGCTGGGAGGCCAATACAGAGGATTCAAGCTTGAAACGGCTTGCGGCGCTCGCTATAGAATATGCCGCACTTATCGGAGTGGGGGTCACATCGATGCTGCTCGGCGGAATTGCGATGTTGTATGTTTTTATTTGTATCTCTGAATCTGGACTGTGTGTCACCACGGGGCTTTCCCTGTGGCGTCTAATTGAGCACGATTACGGTGACGCGGATGGAGATCCCAGCAAAGCAAACATGAGGCCGGCGCTTGATGTTTTGTACATCCTACTTGTGCTCCAAGGTGCCATCTTGGCCTATAGAAAGGTAACCATGTTGTTAGTGGGAGATAAGGTAGCGACAGAAGTGGCCGAGGAATACGGCTTCAAAGGTCGAGATGTGGATTTAGTTCTGGATTACATGAAGGAAATCCGGGTTGGGTGCTTAAAGGACCAATGCTTCGCCAAAGGAAAGAACCTGGCAAGATATGCTGTTGGCCTGATGGGTCCTGATAGGTCAGAGGTGGCCTTCTGCGAGGGGGCAAGGATCCTCAGCATACTCCTCGGGCCTGTCTCCACTGCTGATAAACCGGCGGAGCTCGATGGGCAGCGCAAGCTAATGAAAGAGCTCATCGGGTGTTCATCCTCCATCGACTACATCTTCAACAAGTTGTTGCGCATATCCAGACGCAACCCATATGACAGAGAGATGCTCAACAAAAGTGATTGTAAGGAAGACAGAGAGATGATGAAGTGTGCTACGAGGATAGTGTTACATGTGGCCGGCGAGATCAGTTTGGAGCAGTTCCCTCAGGTGATTCAATGCATATCAACCCACATTGGCACATTCGAAGAATACCATCAGCGAGCTTTCGGTTCAGACAGTGCCGCTCATGACTGTAAATATGAAAAGGAGGAGGGGGACTATGTGCGGCTGGTGTGGCAAGGTATGAACATTATTTACATGTTCGCAGCAGATGAGAACGGTTGTAGAGTCATCAGCGACACTCGAGGTCTGCTCTCCAAGATCATGGGGCCCCTAACCTCCGATGTTCTACACCAAACTGTTGATCATGATTCATGGGGTTCCCTAGTAGGAGAACCACTGTGTGTGATATGCCGGCTCACGGCTGCTCCTGGTAAAACTGGGGCCAGGTTACGTTGTCAAATATCAATCAACAAGAAAGCAGTCAACAGCATATTGAGGATTATCGAGTGTGATAAATGCTATAAAGAGCATAAGACAGTGGCCATGGCGATTCTGATGAAACTGTACATGGATATCGAAATCAGGGAAGATTTCGTCAAGATGCTGGTGGGCATCTTCACAAACAGTAACAAGGACAGATCAATCAGAATATTGGCAGTTGAAGCACTGGCGAAACTATGTTTCCAAGGCGAAAGCAATATTATGGTTATCTTACAAGCAAATAGTGATGCAGTTGATTGTCTCATAGGAGAACTTGCAGCTTTTAATGAACACAACAGATACCTGATAAGCGCGGCGGAAATCCTGGAGAATCTGTGTATCCATTACACCAAGGATGATGAATGTCTCAAGAAACTGAAGGAGGCCATGACTGACTTGATGCCAAAGGTAATCCTTGTCGAACAAATACATGGAAATTCCCGCATGATTTGATATCATTTGCAGGATTATATAGAAGTATGGCCATCCCTGTGAAATTAAACAGTAGAATACATTCTTACTATTTACAGGTGCTCAGTAAAGTACTCCCAGGAGACATTGAAGACCAACAAAAAGGCGGTGCCATGGAAGGTGATGATCCAGACATGGGCTCATCCACTGATCCGGAAGGTCAAGGACAACGAGTAAACCGTGAAACAGAGTCAGCCGTGTTATCCCTTTGTGTGACGGTATGTGACACATTCATCAGTGGTGATCAAGATTTGGTTCTTCAGTTTGATGCATATAGCCTTCCAAGGAAGCTCAGGGAGATGGTGGAAAGAAACGGTGACCCCGAGATCACCTGCCTGAAAATAGTGAAGCTTACAATCAGGATAGTCATGTCAATGATGAAACATGGAGGCAACAACTACCTGAAAGAAGATATGGAGAGATTGATGGCATCGTTGTACGCTGCTTTTGTAAGAAACAAGCGTATCTTGAACACTTCCATGGTTTTCGTCAGCAGTGATGATGATGGCGCAGCGACGACAAATAAGCCTGAGACTGGGAGGGATTTTGAGTCCCTCATAGATGAAGCATTGGGACTGTTTGACATTGACTCCCTCCGTGTCAAAATAATTGAAGTTCTAGGATCATCCTAAATCAATCTTTCTAAATTTTGACCAAGTCTCTACATAAAAAATGTGCTAAGGTATACAATATCAATATATATATATATGAGTCAGGATTTGGTGCTCCCTCCCTATAGTACCATCCGATCTATATCATGTGGCCAGAGATGTCCTCTGGGTAGCCGAGAGCTTTGGAAGAGTTTAACATAGGCTTTCCTTGTTGTACTACAAGAAGGCAGAGGGTACAGACTGAAGTACTTAAGTTAAAGTGTATGTTGTCTTATGAGGCATACTAGTATTTTTTTAAGGTGATTGCGTTTGGAAGCACGGACCTGAGATGCACCCGAGGCTTGTGTATTTGGCAATGGAGATAGCAAAGTTGATGAATTATAATCTCGCTGAAGCAAGCATCAATGCTTACCAATTGAGAGCCAATTTTAACATGAATTTCTGGTGCAAGGTTCTGGCATTCCGGAGAGGGTACATACAAAGTCATCTTTGTAAGTTTGGTGGGCATCCGCATGAACTTCTCAGTGAAAATAGACCTGTGTATTTTCAACCAATTGCTACATCTACTGAAGATGTTCTCGTTCTTGATACTAATCGGACATGCATCTCCGATGAGGAGTTTCCCAAAATAACGGCCGTAGATGTTTTGTATGAAACCGCTAACACTGTTACATCCAAACTTATGGATTCGAGAGCTGCAAGATAGAGCGGTGAAGAGAAAGTGCCCTCTCAATTTCTCATGAATGGTATTAGACATGTTTAGTTTTTTTAATGTAAGTTTTGTATACTCTCGTGCCGCTTTTTCTGCTATCTTATACTCCTGAAAGAAAAGGTATGCTATGGACTATAGAGACATGCACTTCCTTTCATATGCCTCTTGGCCAAGTTTGTCCAGGTTGCAGGCTGTGCCCTTTTGTTTGAAGATTATCCATACCAGTGTGTCTTGCTTGTTTGATCAGTCATTAGCGGTCAACGTTTATGTGGGTCAAGGTTTTCACTTTCAGTTTTAGAAAAATTTCAGCACCAACCGAAATCATCGAAATTCAGTGAATTTCAGTGATTTCACTTTGCATTTCAGCCAAAAGGCCGAAATATTTGGTTGAATTCATGTGTAGTACTGAAATTGCTGAAATATTTTGGCTGAAAGGTATTTCAGTGAGTGCTGAAATGAATGAAATTCAGTGAATTTCATCGAAATCTCAATGAAAAAGTGAAAACCATGATGTGTGTAATCTGGTATCTGTGTGGTGGTTTTGGCTGTAATAAGCACTTTACACTAAACACAAAACACATAACACTCCGATGCCACCCTATGATGCTCATGGTTCCTTCATTTACTGTTTCTGAAATTACTAGCTCACAACATAATTCCGAGCCTCCATGTAACTACAAAATCAGCATGCGGTCTTTTTTCTTCCGCTGAAAAGAACAATCGTATGATCTAGTGGGTGTTCGGCTCTTGATTTTTGGGTTCTCATTGTTAAATCTTACTACTCTCAGATGATGTCTATATATGGCCTATGGGTTGCTGAATACAACAGCACCAGAGAATGTACCATCACATGTGAATTTTGCAATTTGATGGCTACAGCCGGTCAGGATGAAGCCTGGTCAACTTACGGCTACAGCCGGCCGGTTGGGAGGAAGCCTGATCGTGCAACCGTTTTAATTTTGGTGCCGATCAGTTCTGGTGGCAGTTGTTTTGGCTCTGTTTATTTTGACCCGGTGGTGGTGTCATGCTCTCCTGTATTACCCGATGGAGTTGAAGCAGCTGGTTACAGGTAGGATGACCTGGAAAGGTTATGTTCTCTTTGGTCGAATACGCCTATGTTTGAACAAGATAACCTGGTCAAGAGGGTAGTAACGCTATGTTCTCTTTGGTCGAATACGCCTATGTTTGAACAGGAAGCCCCCAAGTGACATGCTTTTGTTCAGTCAAGAGGGTAGTAACGCTATGCTTCGAATACGAGCAGGAAGCCCCCATGTGACCATAAGTGTGGCACTGCGCCGATCAAGAGGGATATTCACAGCTATGATTTGAATACGATCAGGAAGCCCCCAAGTGACCATTTGATGAGCCAATAAGGCAGGATACCCGTGTTTGAACCGTGCATAATGGCAGCAAGTTCTCTTTGGCAACATTTAATTTTCTGAGAACTCGAACTTTGTGAGAGATGGACTCTTTTTAGCCGGATTTTTAAACCGGATATTGAGAGCTTCAGATCTTGTGGGAGATAGATTTCCCGTGAGCCGGATTTTAAACCGGTATTCTTCATTTTGAACCGGAAATTTTCTGACGGCCTTTAAATTTTCATCAATATAGCCGCAGCCTCCGGGACCGGGTTATCTCCCCCTTCAACGTCCTGGGGTTCTTGAATTTGCTAAAAACTGTTTAAGACTTTGCTGAGTCATATCATTGTAGCCCCCGAGTCTTAAGATGACTCAAGGAGTTGGCTTGAGACTCTCCATACTTGACCGTGATATGAACCGACATATATTTGAACAGCGGATTGCTGAAATATGTTGAATCCCGACGGGTTATAAATGACCATGTCCATTGATCCATCTGATGTATGCAAGGGCCATAGTTTGATGGTCTCCTTTGCCATTATGAATTCTGCATAAGAATTTGCACAAACGAGAGGAATTGTTCTCGAAGAAATAAAAATGTATCAATAGAAACTTGACAGGATGGATTTCACCTGATATATTTGATCGAAAATTATCAGCCGTAGGGTTGCAACAATGGTGACAGAGGTGGCGGCTTAAAGCGCTGCACCGAGCGGCTCAGAAGGACCCTCCGGGTCATGTTTGTCCCTCATTTTTTAGCACTTTGTCCACTTTGACTTTGCTTCCAATCCAATCTCCTCTTATCTCTTTCTTCTCTTTGACAGGGGAGCACACGGGAGTAGAGGCCTGGGCGGTTCACGGCCATAGCAGAGAGTTGCTAGATGTGTCGGCTCGAACAGAACCAACAGGGCCGTGGTGGCTCGCATAGCCGACTCGGGGAGGTGACACGAAGACGAGCGGGCCATGGCGGTGGAGGCGACTTGGCGAAGGCGCAGGCAGGCCACAGTAGGGCGGATACACCGCGGCGTGAGAGGCTAGCGGGCAGCCGACGCAGGGCGGCTCAGGGGTGGGTGACCCTGCGGGGACGCGCAAGGCAAAAGTGGAGAGGCGGCCGTTCGTCGAGGTGATGAGAACCCACGGCGATAGAACCGCAGCGGCGGCTGTAGAAGCAGACCGCAGGCGGGGTGATGGTGGAGATGAGCCGGCGCGATGGCTCATGGCAGCGGCGAGTCAGCGAGGATCGCAGTAGAGGCGGAGTCTGGTGAGATCCGGCGGTCAGAGGCACTGCAGCGGCATGAATGACGCGAGGCCTGACGACGGCTTATAGGAGGAGAACGGTGCTCCGAGGCGGGTGGCTCTTTGGTGGAGACGGCAGCTCGAAGCTGGCCCTTGACAGTGGAGAAGGCTCGGCGGGTCAGGCTGCACCCGACGCTGCTGACAAGGGAGACGCGGGCTGAGCCGGAACAGCAAATTGATTGAGACCCGCAACTTCCCCACGGAGTCACGCAGTTACGGGTCGCAGCGGCGGGTTGATGCAAAGCGGCTCAATATTCCGCGGCAGGGGTAGGTCCGACTCAGAAGCGCCAGTGGAACAGGGTGCGGGGAGGCCTACGGCGATGTGGAGACGGTGTAGGAACCGACCGGAGTGGAGCAGAGCAGACCGCAACAAAGCCGGCTCGGGCGAGGCCACGACGGCTCAGCAGAGGACACGGGCGGCCGGAACATGCTGCGGCGACAGCGGCTCACAACAGACGCGCCGGAACGCGGTAGAGGCGAGAGACCGCTGTCGAGGCTCTCCAGCGAGGCGCGTCGGCGGGGGCGCTCAGAGGCAGAGGACCTGGCTGGGCGGGTCAATCCACGGCGGCAAGACAAATTTCCGGCTAAAGGCGAGGCCAAGGCAGGCACAGCCGTAGAGGCTTGTGGAGGCAGGGCTGCTTCGAAGCCACAGCAGAGACGGCCCCGAGGCCGGGCCGGCTTGAGGCGCGGCGGAGCAGGTGAGGCCACAGAGGAGCAGGCCGCGAGGGAGGCCGAGCAGCGGCGGCTTCGAGGCGGGGCGATTCCAGCGAGGTCCGGCGGCTCAGGCGAATTTTGAAGACCGGGAGCGGCTGTAATGGCAGCGGAACGGGCGGTTTCATGGTGGCAACGGCAGCTCAAGACGACTCGGAGGCGAGAGCCACGACAGGAGTGGCGGGTCGAGGCCGGCGGCTCAAGGCACGGATGTTGACCCGGCAGCAGTAGGCGGCTCGTACAGTGAAGACGAAACCAGGGCGACGTCGGGTCGCAGCAGAAGCGGTCGGCTCAAGGCTGTGGAGGCGACTTGAGCAGAGCGCACACCATGGTAAAGGCGACTATGGGCTGCGAGCCGGTGGCAAAGGCGGAGGCGGCTGCGCCGTCTCAACGCACGGCGGCCAAGACAGCGGCTGGCTCGCGCCAGAGGCGATGATAAGGCGAGGGGGCCGGCTGAGGCAGCAGTTGACTGGTGGAGCAACTGCGGCTGTAGGACCAACTTGGCGCAAAAGCCGCAGCTAAAACGGAGACCGCGGTGGTTCACAACCATTGCCATATCTACACTGATCATTTGTGTTCTTTGCACAATCCATGGGGATGTTTGACCAATCCATGTTGGTTTTTGTTGACAACCCTCCTCACACGAGCACCTAGCCACTTCTCCTCTTCTGTGTGCGCAGTGGCTGTTGGGGAGCGGGCAGAGCCGGAGGCCGGCTCAACGTGAGCAGGGGAGTAGCGAAACATGTTGGAACCGCCGGGTGGAGAGAGACGCAGCCGGCTGCGGCAACGGCGAGGCGTAGAGACCGGCAACTCGGGCGAGCCACCGACATACTCGAGGACGGCCAAGTCACAGGAAAGCAAGATCGGACCAGCAGTTGAACACAGAAGAAAAAATCTGGACTAGTGATTATATCTAGTACAGCCTCACGTGAGAAGTTATAGTCCTGTAGTACTTGGTCCGGTTAATTGATGGCTTGATGCGACACAGCAGCAGCAGTGAAACCTTGTAATATCCCGTGAGTAGTAGCTGTAGAAACCGATTGAAAATTGCATAATAGCAGCTCTGGCCTTCTCGGGACTTGAAGACAGTACGCGCGGGAACGGCGGCTCAGCAGGTCGCTTCTGGTCAATCTCCGCGTACGAGTTGAATCAGTAATAGAACTTGTCGGTCTCGGCTTCCCTTATCGATCTGGCTTTCGGTTCGCCAAGTCACGTTTGGCGGTAGCGCACAAGACGCCGAACCCTAGCTTCTCTTGTACTCAAATCTCGTATATTGCCAATCCAGACTGGTGAATTTGAAGCTGACGTAGATCCTTCTAAACGGGAATTTTCTCCTCCCGAAAATTGCTAACTTCTCGACCCCTGGGAGAGATCCCTCCAAGAACTCAACACCACCGTGCGCGAGCCCCACTATGGGCGTCAACTGTCGTGAAATTGTCATGGCAGACGTCCTAGTGCGAGGACTTAGTCGTGAGGCCAACGCATCTATGTGGTAGCTTGAGAGGGGTTGATCCGAATCGAGAGACGCAACACAAGACAAGGGTTTAGACAGCTTCGGGCCCCGGAAAACATCATCTGGTAACCACCCTACATGCTGTTTGTGGCTAGGTCTTATTATCATCATGAGGGAGTCACCATAAACCGGCTGTCCTAGTTGTATCTAACCTTAGCGATTATTTTCTTACTTGTCCTTGTTGGGGTGCCCTGCCCCTCCTTATATAAGTTGAAGGGGCGGGTTACATGTAGAGTCCATCTCAGACTAAGACTTAAACTATTCTGACTTCTCATCACGGGCTTGTCTCCATGGGCTTCTTAACGTTTTGGGCTTATTAAGCCCAGGCGACTCTGTCACAATCTGACTTAAACATCTGGCTTAAAAATCTGGCGGCTTAAACATCTGGCTTAACATCTACCGGCTTAAATATCTGGCGGCTTAACCATCTGGCTTAACATCTGCCAGCATAAATATCTGGCGGCTTACAATCTGCTGGGTCACCAATGAAACACCAAGTCCTAGCCGGGTCATACATTCGGCCGGGTCATACCACGGGGTATATCCCCGACAGTAGTCATAGCTATGCTCAATGAGCAGGAAGCCCCCAAGTAATTTTTAACAAGTCATCAAGGCAGGTTACCTATGTTTGAACTGCACATTATAGCAAGTTCTCTTTGGTAAGAATTCAACTTGGGCAGAAAACCCCCAAGTTATTTGCAATCAAGGCGTACAAGCTGGATCAGTAGGGTAGTCATAGCTATGCTCAGTGAGCAGAAAGCCCCCATGTTTTTTTGTAATCAAGGCGTACAAGCCGGATCAAGAGGGTAAGCATAGCTATGCTCAGTGAGCATGAAGCCCTCAAGTGACCATAATAAGATGAGCCCATAAGGCAGGATACCCATGTTCGAACCGCGCATGATGGCAGCAAGTTCTCTTTGGCAACCTTTAATTTTTCTGAGAACTCGAACTTGCGAGAGATGAATTCTTTTTGAACCGGAATTTCAAACCGGATATTGAGAGCTTCAAAGCTTTGTGAGAAACAATTTTCCCATTTCCCTTGAGCCGGATTTTAAACCGGAATCCTTCATTTTAAGTCGGAAATTTTCCGACGGCCTTTAAATTGTCACTAATAAGGCAGTAGCCTCCGGGGCCGGGTTATTTGTTCCTCCAATGACCCGGAGTTCTTGAATTCACTGAAACCGGCCAATTCTACTGAGTCATGTCATTGTAGCCCCTGAGTCTCAAGACGACTCGAGGAGTTGGCTTGAGATTCTTCATATTTAACCGTGGCATAAACCGACATATAATTGAACAGCGGAATGCTGAAATTTATGTAAACCGGAAGCTTGAAGCGAGTTGATAATCCTCGCAATATTTGCTATATATTCCCGGTATGAGTCATTCAGCCGCTCAGTGCCATAAAGGTCCTTTTTGCAGTAGACAATTTGTCCTGCACTTAAAGAGTGTGCACACCAGAGTAATTATGATATATAAAAACACTGGATGGATTTCACATGATATGTTAGGCCAGAAAATATCCACCGCGGAGTTGATGATCACCACGGTGAAGCTGAAATCAATCATGGCCTAATCGGCCGCGGGAGCAGATAGATGAACCGGCCGCGGCATTGTAAGCCAGCGCGGACGGGCGAGTTAATCAGAAGCGTGGTAAGCCGCGCGGATGGGCGATTCAACCGCGTCATGTTGATGTAAATTGGGCCGTAAGCGGCGGTTTGCACATATATTCATCGAGCATCATGGCACGGTCAGATGCTGGCGCACGATAATGGTGGCGCGAGCTATACATCCATGATACGGCCATCGCTCTTGAAGTGAACAATTGTCCTGCATAAACAATATTGCAGACCAAGGCAAAGATAAACTGCTCCTTGACAAAAATAATATGTGCTAATAAAAAAACTTGGATGGATCTCACCTGATTTGTTCGGATGACGGATGATCTGTTCGACACGACAGAGGAGGCTCAAGAACACCGGCAACTCAATATAGCCTCGGCGGCTCAACACGGCCTTGGCGGCTCAACATAGCAGATGCGGCTCAACGCAGCCCCGGCGGCTCAATACAGCAGAGGCGGATCAACGCGGCAGAGGCAGCTCAGGCAGACCGGCGACTCAATATAGCCCCGACGGCTCAACACAACAGAGGAGGGTCAACGCGGCCCCGGTGGCTCAACACAGCAGAGGCGGATCAATGCGGCCCCGACGGCCCAACACAGCAGAGGCGGCTCAACACGCGTCCGCAGGGACGGCGGCTCATAGCAGATGGCTTAGCTTTACACCTCTGCTTCTCCACCCGTCAGCAGGACATGCGACCGCAGAAGGAGCACCGTTGGCTCAAGGAGGTAAAGCGAGGTGCAGCCGGCGGCCGGCCCGCGGCGGCATGGGCGCGCAGAAGAAGCGGCGACTGGCAGAGGGCTTGGCGATGTAGCCAGCCATGGTGGTGTGGTGAATTGAGGTCGAGCTCAGAACAGACCCTCCGGTCCAGCGGCGACACAGAAACCAGGAAGACCCTGCGATGGCGGCTCAACGCCGAGGTCAGCAGAGGAGTGTCCGCGGCAAGGCTGAGCGAGGTGGCTCAGTCGCAGTTGCAGCTGCTCGAAGAGGCCCCCAGCTAGGCGAAGCCAGAACAGCGCGGAAGCGGCGCCTCGAAGGCGACGGTGACTTGAGGCGGTGGTCGTCACGAGGGACATCAGTGGAAGGCTCACTCGAGGCACGCCTGCAGCAGCGGCGGCTTTAGGTGGTGGTCGTCGCGAGGGACAGCAGTGGGAGGCTCACTCGAGGCACGCCTGCAGCGGCGGAGGCTCAACGCGAAGTGGAGGTGGTCACGGACCGGCAGCTAGCTAGGCGCGGCGCAAGAGGCAGCGGCTCACTCGATGCGAGTTCCTCGTGCGAGTCGTTCTTTGTTTGACTTTCCACCACGTGCGTTCCAGATCGTGCCCCCCCTTTTTGTGTTCATGTGAAGACCCTGCCACTTGATAGCTCTTGCCTTCCATATTTCTTTGAATAAATTTCTTGGCAGATTCCTTGTATGCATGTTGTTTGTTCATATGAAGACCCTGCCACTTGATAGCTCTTGCCTTCCATATTTCTTTGAATAAATCTCTTGGTAGATTCCTTGTATGCATGCAGCAACCAGAATTGACAACAGGAAAACTGATTTGGCTTCAGGTGACGGTCTCGCGACTCCGTAATCTCGGCGAGTTTCTGTTGATCCTGCTGAAAACGCACAGGCCAGGAACGATGACGATGTCAAGTCCCCGGGCCGTATGAAAATAACCTCTTCATGATCTTTTAACTAAACAAACGCGAACGCTGTTCCGCCGGCTCATGGCGTTCCTCGACGGAAATCCAGTCGGTTTTGCCGACGCGCAACTGCTTGAAAAATTGATCTAGGTTTCGATTGTATCGCGTGTCGATCTTGTCAACTCAACAATTTTGTAGTAAAGCACCTGACGTAACCCTAATCTCTTGAACTCTTCTTTGTCCAATTTATCGCGAGCTTCTCGATCCCTGGGAGAGATCCCTCCAAGAACTCAACACCACCGTGCGCAGGCCCTATGGTGGGCGCCAACTGTCATGGATTTGTCACGCCAGATGTCCTTAGTGCCAGGACTTAGTCGCGAGGCCAGCGCATCTATGTGGTAGCTTGAGAGGGGTTGAGTGGGACGAGAGACGCGAGGTTTTTACCCAGGTTCGGCTCCTCACGGTCGAGGTAAAAGCCTACATCCTGCTTCATTGATATTGATGATGATGAACATGATTACAAGGGTGCTCTATCTTGAGAGCTATAGACTTGTCTGTCTAACCCTAACTTGTCAAGCTCGTGAATCTTGTCCCTCTTAGGGTGCCCTGTCCCCCTTATATAAGTGAGAGGGGTGGGTTACATGTGGAGTCCTACTAGGATTATGACTATTCTATCTTCTATTACAAGCCGGATACAAGTCCGGGTCTTGCTTCCTTGTAAGGGAAATATTCCTTGTGCGTTCATCTTAAGCCGGCCCACCATAATATGAGTCGGCCTTCCCACGAGCCGCCTTCTGGGCCACCGGGTCTTGTCGCTCCTCTGACCCGCCTGCCGGGTCACCAATGAGCCGCCTGCTCTGGGCGGGTTACCAGTCAGTCGCAGGGTCAGGGAAGGTCACCAGTGAGTCGCCAAGTCCGGCCGGGTTACACCGCGGGGTAATATCCCCGACAGGCTTCCTCAAAATTTCCCTAGGTCTTCGTGAGGAAGCGAGTTGGATGCACACCCACTTAGTTTTCTTTTTGAGCTTTCATAAACTTATAGCTCCAGTGCATCTGTTGCATGGCAATCCCTACTCACTCACATTGATATCTATTAATGGGCATCTCCATAGCCCGTTGATACGCCTAGTAGACGAGAGACTATCTCCTTCTCTTTGTCTTCTCCACAACCACCGTCTATTCCACATATAGTGCTATAATGTCCATGGCTCACGCTCATGTATTGCCTGAAAGTTGAAAAAGTTTGAGAACATCAAAAGTATGAAACAATTGCTTGGCTTGTCATCGGGGTTGTGCATGATTTCAATATTTTGTGTGATGAAGATGGAGCATAGACAGACTATATGATTTTGTAGGGATAAGCTTTCTTTGGCCATGTTATTTTGAGAACACATAATAATTTGTTAGTATGCTTGAAGTATTATTGTTTTATGTCAACATTAAACTTTTGTCTTGAATCTTACGGATCTGAACATTCATGCCACAATAAAGACAATTACATGAATAAATATGTTAGGTAGCATTCCACATCAAAAATTCTGTTTTTATCATTTACCTACTCAAGGACGAGCATGAATTAAGCTTGGGGATGCTTGACACGTCTCCAACGTATCTATAATTTTTGATTGTTCCATGCTATTATATTATCTGTTTTGGATGTTTTATATGCATTAATATGCAATTTTATATGATTTTTGGGACTAACCTATTAACCTAGAGCCCTGTGCCAATTTCTGTTTTTTTCCTTGTTTTAGAGTTTCACAGAAAAGGAATACCAAACGGAGTCCAAACGGAATAAAACTTTCGCGATGATTTTTCTTGGACCAGAAGACACCGAGGAGACTTGGAGTGCAAATCAAAAGAGCCACGAGGCAGCCACAAGGGTGGAGGGCCCGCCCAGGGGGGTGGGGCGCGCCCCCAACCTTGTGGGCCCCTCGGTGGCCTCCTGACCTAGATCTTCCTCCTATATATACTCTTATACCCCCAAAACTTCCCGGGGAGCCAAGAAACCACTTTTCCACCGCCGCAACCTTCTATACCCATGAGATCCCATCTTGGGGCCTTTTCTGACATCCTGCTGGACGAGAAATCGCTCACCGAGGGCTTCTACATCAACACCATTGCCTCTCCCATGAAGCGTGAGTAGTTAACCACAGACCTACGGGTCCATAGCTAGTAGCTTGATGGCTTCTTCTCTCTCTTTGCTTCTCAATACAAAGTTCTCCTCGATGTTCTTGGAGATCTATTCGATGTAATACTCTTTTGCGGTGTGTTTGCCGAGATCCGATGAATTGTGGATTTATGATCAGCTTATCTATGAATATTATTTGAATCTCCTATGAATTCTTTTATGCATGATTTGATATCTTTACAAGTCTCTTCGAACTATCGATTTGGTTTGGCCAACTAGATTGGTTTTTCTTGCAATGGGAGAAGTGTTTAGCTTTGGGTTCAATCTTGGGGTGCTCGATCCTAGTGACAGAAGGGGAACCGACACGCATTGTATTGTTGCCATCGACGATAAAAAGATGGGGTTTTCATCATATTGCTTGAGTTAATTCCTCTACATCATGTCATCTTGCTTAAGGCGTTACTCCGTTCTTTATGAACTTAATACTCTAGATAAATGCTAGATAGCGGTCGATATGTGGAGTAATAGTAGTAGATGCAGAATCGTTTTGGTCTACTTGACACGGACGTGATGCCTATATTCATGATCATTGCCTTAGATATCGTCATAACTTTGCGCTTTTCTATCAATTGCTCGGCAGTAATTTGTTCACCCACCGTAATATTTTCTATCTTGAGAGAAGCCTCTAGTGAAACCTATGGCCCCCGGGTCTATTTTCCATCATATAAGTTTCCGATCTACAATTCTAGTATCCTATTTACTTTCTTTTGCAATCTTTTACTTTTCGTTCCATAAACCAAAAATACCAAAAATATTACTTTACCGTTTATCCAATACTACCAGATCTCACTTTGCGAATAACCGTGAAGGGATTGACAACCCCTTTGTCGTGTTGGTTGCAAGTTGGTGTTTGTTTGTGCAGGTATTCGATGGCCTGTTGCGTTGTCTCCTACTGGATTGATACCTTGGTTCTCAAAACTGAGGGAAATACTTACGCTACTTTGCTGCATCACCCTTTCCTCTTCAAGGGAAAAACCAACGCAAGCTCAAGAGGTACATCGCTGCCCGTCGGCAGCTGGTGCCGGCCGCTGTTGCCGCCACACCAGCGTCGAAAGCCAGGGCCATCGCACGCTCCTCCGTCGTGGCCCGAAAGCAGGAGGTGGCCGTCATGGCCGCCACCCCACTGCCGGCCACCATGGCCATCACCCGCTCCGCCACCGCGGCCCGAAGGCGGGAGGTGGTGGTCGTGGCCGCCACCCCATTGTTGGCCGCCGTGGCCGCCAGCCCATCGTTGACAGCCGGGGTCATCACCCGCTCAGCCACCGCCGCCCGAAGGCGGGAGGCGGAGGTGGAGGCCCGCACATGCGTCAGCGATGTTGCGTGCTACACCGAGTTCCCGCGGGAGGAGGAGGAGCCCTCGTCGAGCATGCAAAGAGCCTTACCGCCGCCGTGGCCGCGGCACAAGCCGCCTCAGAGGCGAGGAATCAGGAGATCTACGAGGAGAACCACCGCTTCGAGAGGGATCTTCTGGAGTGGCAGAGGGCATTCGAGGTGAGCGTCGTCGCTGAAGGTGCAGCAGCGGCACGCACCATATTGCAGTTGTCCAGCTCATCGGTAGGCTCCTCCTCCTCTTCCTCTTACTGAGCGCGCTCGGCAGAGGAGAGGCTGCCGGAAGTAGTACAAAGCCCCTCCGTAGTAGTAGTATTTAGGGGCTATTTTGTTCAGTTCATCTGACTATAGATGTAGTGGAACTGTACAACGTACTTAAAATTAGCTAGTATATATAGTTGAACTAACTATTTCAGTACGTGGTTGGCAACAATTTGGAAAAAGTTTGGTCGGTTCAGCTGTCGAGTTGAACTATTTGTATAAAGAACGACTGCTTAATCTATGAATGAAATCTATGCTTAATTAGTAAATTTTAGTTGCAAAAATTAGATAGTGCTAGTGATTTTTAGCTACATATTTTGACAAATTGCAGTGCTACAAGGTTGACAAACGGCAATGTTACTAGATCAAAAAATGTCAATCTTTCCTATTTGACAAATGGCAATATACCCAATATGACAGATGCAAATCTTACCAAATTGTCTGTACGTGGTTGCACACGGGTCATTCAAAACATCCGTTTGCATTGAAGGGATGTACAAATCCTGCTCGACACATTTTCTCTTGGCTTAGCACCGAAGTCTGACTTTTTATACCGTATTCAATCTGAACCGTTTACGTTGAAGAGATGCACAAATCCTGCGCTGCTAATTTTCCCTTGACTTAAGGGGGAAGACCATAGCTCTCACTTTGCATACGGGTGTTCTATCTAAAATGTTTGTGATCAAGAGCTGCACAAATCCTGCTCGGCACATTTTCCCTTGGCTTCCTGGGGAAGCTGTCGGTTTGCATACGGGTGTTCTAACTAAAACGTTTGCAATGAGTGTTTTATATTTAAAAACCATTGACGTTTTTTTCAAAAGAAAATCGTCTGATAAGTCTGTACATTAAGAGAGAAAAATGCAAGTTCGTTCAAACCATATCTTTCATTCAGTCACACTGAGAATTTATATTCATATGATCGACATACAATATTAAACAAAAAAACTATTTCCGATGGTGGCGGAGGCGGCGTGCCACGCCGTCGTTGTCGTTGTCGTCCTCCGGGACGCCGTAGTTGAAGTCTTCAAGGCAGCACATAATGTTCTTAACTTGGAAATCAAACATCATGTCGTCACGTGATCGACGGGCGGGGCGCGGGAGGACGGCAAATGGCGCCGCTGAGAGATAGCGGTCGACGGCGGCGTCCCATGCCGCTGAGGGGGGCACGCGCGCGGGCGTGGTGGGTGCAGCCAAATGCACGGGGACCGCCGCTGCGGTGGGTGGAGGGGCGCGCACGGGCACGGGCGCTGGCGCTGACATGTACATGAGCTCGCGCGGGTCCGTGGAGACCTCGCTGACGCCCGTGGCTTCCAGCTCTGCGATAGTGCTCGGTGACCAGTCCGTCAATGCTACGGGGATGGTCGCTTGCGCGGGCGCGGGGATGAGAGCTGGGACGGGAGCGGGGGCAGCAACCGCCACAGCCAACTCGTTCAGGGCCATGTCCATGAGGCCCCATTCCTCTTTATTTTCTATCTCCTCCAGCTCGGAGTCAATTTCACCAAACTTGAAGACTAGTGGCAGATGATCCTTCTGCGCCATGGCGTTGGTGGAGGTCCGCGGGAGGGAGGGGAATGGGAGGCGAACAGTAAGGCCGCCCATATTAAACAGCGGCTCAGGCGCCATAAATGGAGAGGATGCGAGCAAGGCGGGTGGCCATGAAAGTCAAAGGGCTCGCTTCCCAGTGAGCCTACGCAGCTTACATCTCGCACACTTCTCGGTGAGCCTACGCATTGGAGGACAGCTTGCATGCCTCTCGGTCAGCCTGCGCATCGGACTGCGCTCGCACGCCTCCCGTTCAGTCAAGCAGATGTCTGCACGGCACCTCCTATAGCCATTAAAACCAAGACACGTGTCGTCACGTGAATGGTTAATAGAATGCACACGATTTGAATTATACAAATGTTTGAGATATTAAAGTGGCAGCTATTTTTCAAAATGACTTTGTTGGCTGTTATTCGAGTGCGCCTTCTCTCAAAATGGACACGAAAATACCACAACATGTCGGGTGCCATTCTATGATAGCATGCCAAGTTTCATGAATTTCCGACGAGTTTTGGATTTACTAGAATTTAAAAACAAAGTATCTCAACGTTTTGACGGCCATCAATAGTGCCCTGGTGTTTGAAATTCATTCCTATTTCTTGCATGGGACCTAAGCATGCACCCAAGGACACACATTTCATATGTCAACCCATTTTTCTGCACTGGAGCATGTGCCTATAATTCAAATTTGAATTATGCACATAAAATGCCTAGAAAACCCAGTTAATGTATAAAAATGTCCAAGCGAACCCCAAAAAAGCCCAAAAATTGACACAACACTCCTGTCGTTCTATGTTGACACTTGAAGTTTTTTGAAAGCAACAAGAGGCAACGGATATCATTTCGCCCCCAAGGGTGGTACGTTCCCTCCCGAAACCATCAGGCTTGTTGTGAGAAACTCTGGTTTGCGAGAACCTTATACCCAAACCTGCCCCAAATGAGAAATTTTTTTACCATAACATGTTGATGCCGCTCCATGATAGCATGTCAAGTTTCATGAACTTCAGATGAGTTTTGGATTACTAGAATTTAAAAACCATGTATCTCAATATTTGTGGCCGAGCGACGATGGCAAGGTGTTTGACAATCATTCCCATTTCTGGCATGTGACCTAAGCATGCAACCAAGGACACAGATTTGGTTTTTCAAACAATTTACATGCACTAGAGCATGTGCTTGTAGTTCAAATTTGAATTATGCACATAAATGCATAGAAAACTCAGTTAATGTATAAAAATGTCTAAACTGTCGGTGTACAAAAGTAGGGGCTCTCCTTTTGACCTCTTTACTTGTGCATGGGCAGTCAGAACAGAGGAGGGAAGTCGGAGAAAGCTGAAGCACAAGACAACCAAAACAACGCCAAGACCAGGAACACAAGAGGGCAAGAGGGCGAGGTAGACTCCCTCGGCAAGATCCTTGCCAAGGCAGCCTCCGAAGCCCCGGCAAGAGCCTTGCCGGGGCAGCCTGGCCGATGCCAGCGGAGTGAGCCACCCTTGAGCACCAAGGGTTCCGAATGCCATCAACCACTACATTGGAACCAGCGCTCGGGAGGCACCTCCGTGGTGGCATGCAGATCCTTGTCAAGATCATAAACACACAAGATCAGATGAGGATCAGAAGACGACGGCCCTCGGCGGGATCCTAGCCGAGGCAATCCACAAGACCCCCGGCAAGCGCCTTGCCGTGGACAACTGCGACGCCATGGCAAGACCCTTGCCTGGCCCCCGGAAAGACCCTTGCCAAGGGCGTCAGCAGGGCCACTGCCATGCCCGCACCAGCCAAGGCTCCGCCGCCGTTCGCATGCAGCTGCCAGCCCAACCAGCTGGGCAGGCACCTGCGTGGCAACATGCGGCTTCCAGACCAACTCAGCAAGCACCTGCGTGGTGGCACACAGATCTTCTTGAAGACCCTGACACCGCCACACCTCAGCAGCCTGCCTGCCTACATGGCGCTGCACGCATCCCTGGCTTGGGCGCGTGTCGAAGCGAGGCGGAGCGGCGACGGACGGGACGGGCCTCGTTCCCGTCCCCGATAAAGCTAATGGACACCTAAGTAGCGCATTTAATGCACTTTGTCCCGTAATGCCGGGCGATAAGCTCGCGCACTGTAGGCCTTTCCACCTCCTGTGTGCCACTGTGGCAACCCCGTTTGCCTGTAAAAGGAGGCCCGAGGCGACCAGGAGAGGGATTCGGCTCTTTGGAACTACGCAGCCACCGTAGCTAGTTCGAAAGCTCGAGACCACTCAATACATCCACCATAGCAGGACTAGGGTATTACGCATCCTCGTGGCCCGAACCTGGGTAAACGATCTTTGTGCTAGCTCCTGGACCTGCTCTTCTCACAACCCCGCTCCCGCCGACCGTAGAAGGGATTCCAGTGATCCCATAGGTGTCGTTCTCACCGACATCTTTGGCGCGCCAAGTAGGGGGCGCAGTTGTGAGAATCTGTTTTAGCAGTTAGCCTAGTAGTTCTTCATCGTCATGGCTCCCAAGAAGAAGATGGCCAAGAGAACGACGCCGCCTGCAAGCGCCAAGGACTCCGGTGCGGCCACAGGAAAGCTAAGTCATGCCGAACTTTAAATATTTCTTTTTTATATAAGGTTACTCCCCTCGGAGATCTTGTTCTTTGTATGGAAAACCTGCACGCAATGGGGCCATTCAGCTATTGGCAACGCCCTTATCCTATTTCGAGTCCGCTCAACAGCTTAAGTGGCCGCGTCGAGAACGACACGGTAGCCTTCTGCAATTGGCAACGCTCTCGATTCTGACTCGAGTCAAGCTCGACAGTTCGAGCGGCCGCGTTGAGAGTGGTAAGGTGGTTTGCCTCGCAGCAAGCACACCCGACAGGCTACCGAGGATCAATCCACGAGGCGCCGCACCCTGAGTTACGTGCCGGCGAGCCTACCCGATTAACGTAGGATGGACATACAGAGAGAGAAAGATTGAACAGGAAAATAACATGCGATGATTCAGAAGTAATGCAGAGTTATATTACATCAATTGTTGCTGCGGTTCTAACTAAAGATAGAAATTGTCTTGGCCATGAACCTGCAGCGATGATAAGAAGCGGGGTGCCTAGTCCCGGCACTGGCCCTCTACCCTCTGGATTCTATCAATGCCGCTGATGACGGGCTCGATCCGCTCCCTGAGCGGCGCGAGGTCCACACCCTCCGGCAAGCTCTCCAGCCCAGCGTCGAAGTCGAGGTTGGGATTCCAGTATGCCACCTTGGTGAGAACCTTGGTCATGGCACCCCGGCAAAGCCTCCGGCCTCATTGGCCAGGAAAGTCGCCCTGGTGGAGCGAAAATGCTCAAGGGCTCCAAGAACACCCTCGAAGAACGGGATCAGCCTGGCGTTGGGAGTCATGCTGCGATCCGGGGCGTACCTCATGTTTGGCATCCCCATGGTGGCCAGCTGCGTGGTAATCCTGCCGGTGACGTCTTCAAGGCGGCCGATCCAGCGATTCTCACCCTCCACAAAGTCTTTGTGGTTGGCGGTCTCGTTCTTCCGCAGCTACTTCTCGACCTCCAGGTCCTTGGCCAGGGTCCCCTCCCGGGCCTGGGCCTCCGACAGCATTCCCTAGAGACCCTCCAGCTTCAGCTTGAGGTCTTTGATGGAGTTGTTGGCCTCAGAAAGCTGCCCGGCCCTGCTGACGGCCGCACCCTGCGCCTCGACCAGAGCACCGTTGAGCGTGGTCTTCTCCTCGGTCCGCTTCTGGGTCTGGTCCTTCAGCCCGTCCCGCGCCACCTCCAGCTCCTTCACCTTGCCAGCGTGAACCAGAGCCTGTGCATCGAGTGCCTCCTTGTGCCTCTGCTCCAGCTCCCGGGTCCGCTTCACGACGAGCTTCTCCACCTCCTCATCCTTGCCGCGGAGCATTGCGGCAAGCTTCTCCTCGCGCGTGGCAAGGTCCTCCTCTTGGGAGTTCAGCATGGCCTGGTGCTGGGTTCGAGCAGCCTCGGCCTCGGCAGCCAGGTTCTTCGCCGTCTCTTGGGCCTTCTTGATGTCAGCCCGCTTCATGGTGAGCTCCACCTCGCGCTTGGCCAGCTCGCCCTGGGCGGTCTTCAGCTCCTCACAAGCTTGGCGGAACCAAGTTTGCGTCTCGGTGACGCATGCCTTGAGGTCCGCCTCCGCCTTGTCCACCGTTGCCATCCTGGACTTGGCCTTGTCCAGGCGGGCGCGGTGGAGCGCCTGGAGCTTCCGAAAGTTGGCGCCCATGGCCTGGAGAAGCCGCTCCTCCTGTGAACCATCGCCACCGGCGATCGGTTCGTCGACAACCTCGAGCCCGACGGCGGCAAGCACCTCTTCGTCGAACACCTCTCCCTCGATGGGCGCCCTGGAGCTCGACCACCCTGGGAGGTGGACGAAATGGTCATCGTTCACCCTCAGGTACCTGCCGGAGCCACAGGCAGCAGAGGAGGAGGGCTGGTCATCAACCACCTCCTCCTCGGCAGCAGCCTTGCCGGCCTCCCCGGCAGGCCCCTTGTCGGCCTCCTCGGCAGTAGCCTTGCCGGGCTCCCCGGTGGGCCCCTTGGTGGCATCCTCAGCAGCGCCCCTGGCGGCCTCCTCGGCAGCGATCTTGTCGGCCTCCGCCACGGCGTCCTTGGCAACATCCTCGATGACGGTATCTATTTCCTCTGGATCCACCAAAGAAGGGTCTGGATACCGAGAAGGGGGTAAGGCGAAGCCAAGAACAGAAAAAGAAAAGATAGGGACGAAAGGCAAGTGGCTTACCCGTGCCGGGCTGGGAAGCAGAGGTCCCCTCCCCGCCAACATTTGGCGCCAAGGCGAAGCAACCAGCGTCCGAGTACGCCTCCTCCTCCCCCGTGTGCATGGGCTCGGTGCTTGGCGCCCTTGCCAGGGACGCCCCTCGGGGCGGCGTGGTCGATGGGGGCGGCGTGTTGGGGGTAGCCCTCTATGGCTCCTCCTGCTGCTGGCCTCCTCCTGCAATCACGGCAAGGTCAGCACCAAGGGATCATGCCCCCAACACACATCGACGGGGAGCAATTGGCGAACATACGCTGGGGGTTGCGCCGGGGGCTGCTGTCCGGGCTGCTCACCACCACCAGCGGCGCCTTCGAGGTGCCCGCCGGGGGCTGGCCGCCCGCCGAAAACCTGGCCCTCTCACCCTCTGGGCCAGCGTGTCCACTTCCCTGCAGAAATAAAAACAATCCAAGATAAGCAGCACAATTCAGGAGACGAAGATGATAGAAAGGGGGAAGGGAAGAAGAAGCTTACTCCTCCTCCTCCTTCTCCTCTGCTGCCTTCCTCTTCCTCCTTGGGCTGAGGGACCCGAAGTCAAAGGTGACCTCCGCGTCAACGTCTGCCGGAGCAGGGGAAGGAGGTGGCGTCTGAGCGCGCTTAGACGAAGAAGAGGCAGATGCTTTCTTCTTCGGCACCGTGGCCTTCACCACTTTCTTCGCCGCCGCGGCCCTCGTCTTGCGCGCGGACGTCTCCTAGGCTTGCCGCACTTGCGCGGTCCTGCCAGGCCAGACCGGCTCTCCAGAGGTGGCTCGCCGTAGGACTCGCCCTCTTCCCAAGACCGGAGGGTCGACAGCCTCGGCCTCCTCCGACCACGACTCGTCGACCACATCTTCGACGAGAGGGGCCCCGGTGCCGGCGCTGCTGGCTTCCCCAGCGGACTCCGCCCACTGGGCGAGCTCCTTTTCCTCCGCCTCCACCGCGGCCTTGTCCTCCACGCCGCCGGTGCTCCCAGCCTCCCTAGCGAGCTCCGCCTCCGCCGCCCTGGCGGCGATGTAGCCCAGCTCCGCTTGGGTGGTGTCCTGGACGAGCCACGGCTCGGCGCTGACGTATTTCTCCTCCAAGGTGTAAAAAAACTCCTTCACCTGATCCTCTGATGGCTCGACCCAAGTTGGGACGAGGCCGTGCATGTTGAACTCCGGCATCATGGCGACGATGTCGTTGCGACGCGAGTTGTTGCTCAGCGGGACCACCCCCGCCGGCTACTTAAACAAGGGCCCCCTGGTGGCCTTGCCGGCCTTCGCGGCGGCCTTCGCGGCCTTGCCAGACTGCTCGACCTCGCCGTCGTGGTTCACATCAAGCTGGAAGAGCCGCTGGCAGAAGTGGGCGTGCCCCATCACCGTGAGGTTGTGGTCCAAGCCGGGGCGGAGCCTCATGATGTCGGCGGCGTTCGTGAAGAGCGAGGCCGGCCTCCCCTTGTTGTGCAGCGGACCGATTCGGCGGTGGATGAAATCCGCCCCGATCATCTGGAGGGTGAGCCCGGCCTCGGTGAGACGAAGAATCCTGGTGGTGGCGACCGTGAGCTTCTCGTCGTTGACGTCGACATCACTCCAGTCGCTCCTATGGACCGGCAGCGCGTGGCGGACCCGGCAAAAGTCTGGCGGATCCTTCTCTTCAATCCAGCACCACCGGCCCCGCCACTCCTCCCACCTCTCCTTCTGGGCGCCGTCCAGATATGTCCTCTTCTCCTGGGTCCTTGGGATCCAGGCGACGCAACCGGAAATGGCGCCCCCCTTTTTGATATGAGGGAAGAAGTAGTGGCAGAAGAGCGCCGTGTTGGGATGCACTCCGGCGAAGCCCTCGCAGAGATGAGCGAAAAGGGCCATGCACGCCACAGCATTCAGAGTAAAATCCAGAAGGTGGAAGCCATAGGTGTGCATGATGCCCTTGACGAAATCAGAGAAGGGGCGGCAGAGGCCGCAAGAAAAGTAGTCGACGAACAATGGGTACCGATCCGGGCCGGCTTCGGCGAAGGCGACGGGGATGACACGCGTGGCCGGATGCCCCGTCGTCTCGCTTCTCGTCTTGCACCCCCACAGGTGCTTGAAGTAGTTCCGGAGCTCGAGCGCGTCGACCGTCAACGGGAAGTAGGCATGCTGCGTCCGCCGCACCGCCAACTCGCTCTCCGGATGCTCCTTCTCCCCGGCGTCCTTGGCCACTCCCTTGCCTCTGCTGGTCTTGGGTGCCATGGCGGCTACGGGAAGTGAAGGATAGAGGATGGCGGAGATGCGGCGGCGGCGAGCAAGGGCGAAAGCTTGCGAAGGAAGGAGAAGGGAACGGCGGTTCCGAGATTGGGGAAAGCACGGAGGGTAAATGAGCAGCGTGCCCGCAGTTATTCCTTTTTACGGGGAAGGCACGGGCCGCCTCTTTTCCCATTAACTGCGACGTGACGCATGCGTGCGAGAACCGCCCCACGCATGACCCCCATGTCACGCACGATCCTCCACGTCGCGCGTTCAACGCAGGTCGCGGGGAAGCGCAGCGGACGAAACAGTTACTGTGGAAAAATCCGCCCCACCTGCCCGCGCACCGTTTTGGGCCTGGCCCAACAACGCGTCGTGCTTATGTGTGGCCCAGGCCGGGGGGCTCTGGCGGTGTATAAAAGAAGGGGCGCACCTTCGTACCCCTTTACCTGTGCACGGACAGTCGGAGCCGCGCCCACGGCCGCACCAAGCAGAAGAGGGGAGGTGAACCGAGGTAAAATCGAAGCCCAAGACAATCAAGACAACGCCAAGGTCAAGAACGCAAAGAAGCAGAGGGGCGGAGCATTTCCCCCTGGCAAGACCCTTGCCGGGGACGGCCTCAGCAGCCCCGGCAAGACCCTTGCCGGGGCAGCACGCCCAAACACCAACAGAGCGAGCCGCCCTTGAGCCCACGGTCTCCACACCATCAACCCCGTTGGGCCAGGGCTCGGGAGGCACCTCTGTGGTGGCATGCAGATCTTTGTGAAGACAAGGAATACTCAAGATCAGATGAGGATTAGACAGCAGCGATACTCGGCAAGATCCTTGCCGAGGGGAACCACAAGACCCCCGGCAAGATCCTTGCTGGGGACAACAGCGCGCCACGGCAAGATCCTTGACGGGCCACCCGGCAAGGCCCCCACCAAGGGCGCCAGTGGGGCCACCTCCGGGTCCGCACCAGCCAAATCTCCACCCCCGTTCGCATGCAGCTGCCAGCCCAACCAGCTGGGTAGACACCTGCGTGGCAACATGCAGCTCCCAGGCCAACTCAGCAGGCGCATGCGTGGCGGCATGTAGATCTTCATGAAGACCCCACCACCGCGCCACCTCAGCCGCCTGCCTGCCTACATGGCACCGCATGCACTGCTGGCCTGGGTGCGTGTCGAAGCGAGGAGGAGCGGCGACGGACGGGACAGGCTTCGTTCCCGTCCCCAATAAAGCAAGGGGACACCTGAGTGGCGCATTAAATGCGCGTTGTCCTGTAATACGAGCGATAAGCTCGTAGCAATGTACGCGTTTCCACCTCCTGCATGCCACTGTGGCAGCCCCTTTCGACTATAAAAGGAGTCCCATGGCGTACTGGAGAAGGATTCGGCTCTTTCGAACCACTCAGCTAACGTAGCTAGTTCAAGAGCTCAAGCACACTCAATACATCCACCAAAGCAGGACTAGGGTTTTACGCATCCTCGCGGCCCGAACCTGGGTAAACGATCCTTGTGCAGACTAGTGATCCTGCTCTTCTTGCAACCCTGCGCCCCGACAACCGTAGTAGGGATTCTTGTGATCACATAGGTGTCGTTCCACACCGACATCTTTGGCGCGCCAGGTAGGGGGCGCAATTGTGAGAATCTGGTCTAGCAGTTAGCCTAGCATGTTCTGCGTCGCCGTGGCTTCTGAAGAAGAAGATGGCCAGGAGAAAACGGCGCCGCCCGCAAGTGCAAAGGACGCTAGTGCGGCAACAGAAAAGCTAAGTTGTTCAAAGCCCTGAGCTATTCCCTTTTATATATAAAGTTATCGTCCTCAGGGATCTCCCGCGATTGGCAACGCCTTTGTTCTGTTTCGAGTCCGCTCAACAGCTCAAGCGGCTGCGTCGAGAGTGGCGGGGTAGCCTTCCGCACCTGGCAACGCTCTCGATTCTGACTCGAGTCAAGCTCGACAGTTCGGGCGGCCGCGCTAAGGGTGGTAAGGTGGTTCGCCAGGCAGCACGCACACCCGGCAGGCCAATGGGGATCCGTCTACAAGACGCAGCCTTGGGTTTACGCGCCGACAAACCTACCCAGTTAACGTAGGGTGGACATACAAAGGGAAATCGAACAGGAAAATAACATGCATAACATCAGAAGTACTGCAGAGTTATATTACATTAATTGTCACCGCAGTTCTAACTAAAGATAGAAATTGTCTTGGCCATGAACCTATAGCGGCGATAAAAGACGGGGAGCCTAATCCCGGCGCTGGCCCTCCACCCTCTGAATTCCGCCGACACCGCTGATGATGGGCTTGATGTGCTCCCTTAGCGGTGCGAGGTCAGTACCCTCCGGCAAGCTCTCCAGCACGGCGTCGAAGTCAAGGTCGGGGTACCAGTACGCCACCTCGGTGAGAACCTTGGTCATGGTGCCCTGGCAAAGCCTCTGGGCCTCGTCGGCCAGCGAGGCCGCCCGGTTGGCACGAAGCCGCTCCAAAGCACCGACGACCTTCTCAAAGAACAGGGTCAGGCTGCAGTTGGCGCTCATATTCCGCTCTGGGGCGTACCTCATGTCCGGCATCCCCATGATGGCCAGCTGCGCGGCAGCCTGGTTGGCGACGGTGGGGAGGCGATCGAGCCAGCGGTTCTCACCCTCCACGTGATCCATGAAGTTGAGGGCCTCGTTTTTCCGCAGCTGCTTCTCGGCCTCCAGGTTTTTGGTCAGGGTCCCCTCCCAGGCCCTGGCCTCCGACAGCATCGTCTCGAGACCCTCCAGGTTCAGCTTGAGGTCTTTGATGGAGTTTTTGGCCTCAGAGAGCTCCTTGGCCTTGCTGACGGCCGCTCCCTGCGCCTCCGTCAGGGCGCTGTTAAGCGTGTCTTTCTCCTGGGACAGCTTCAGGGCCTGCTCCTTCAGCCCGTCGCGCTCCACCTCCAGCTCCTTCACCTTGCCAGCGTGAACCTGGGCCTGGGCATCGAGCGCCTCTTTGTGCCTCTGCTCTAGCTCACTAGTCCGCTGCAAGACAAGTTTCCCCACCTCTTCATCCTTACCGTGGAGCGTGGCGGCAAGCTTCCCCTCGCGCGCGGCAAGGTCCTCCTCCTGGGAGTTCAGTGCGGCCTCGTGCTGGGTCCGGGCGGCTTCGGTGGCGGCGGAAAAGTTCTTCGCCGTCTCTTGGGCCTTCTCGACATCGGCCAGCTTCATGGTGAGCTCCACATCACACTTGGCCAGCTCACCCTGGGCAGTCCTCAGCTCCTCGTGAGCCTGGTGGAACCAGTCTTGCATCTCGGCGACACGCTTCTGGAGGTCCGCCTCCGCCTTCTCCGCCACCGCCATCCTGGACTTAGCCTTGTCCAGGCGGGCACGGTGGAGCCCTTGGAGCTTCCGGAAGCTGGCGCCCATGGCGTGGAGGAGCCGCTCTTCCTGGGAGCCGTCGCCACCAGCGCTCGGCTCGTCAACGATCTCAAGCCCGGCGGCGGCAAGCACCTCGTCGTCAAACACCTCCCCCTCGACGAGAGCCCTGGTGCTCGATGCGCCTAGGAGGTGGACGAAGAGATCGTCGCCCACCTTCAGGTACTTGCCGGAGCCAGAGGCGGCAAAGGAGGAAGGCTGGTCATCGACCACCTCCTCCTCGGCAGCAGCCCTGTCGGTCTCTCCGGCAGGCTCCTTGCCGGCCTCCTCGGCAGTAGCCTTGCCGGGATCCCCGGCAGGAACTTTGGCGGCGTCCTCCGTAGCACCGTTGGCGTTTTCCTTGGCGGCGATCTTCTCGGCCTCCGCTGCGGCGTCCTTGGCCATGTCCTCAATGACGGTGTTCAGGTCCTCCCAATCCACCGAGAGAGGATCTGGGTATCAAGAAGAGGGTGGGGTAGAGCCAAGATCAAAGATTCAAAAAGAAGAGAGAAAGCGGGAACGAAAGGCCAGAGACTTACCAGTGCCAGGCTGAGAGGCAGAAGTCCCCTCCCCGCCAACATCAGGTGCCGAGGCGAAGCCACCAGCGCCCAAGTTCTCCTCCTCCTCCTCCGTGTGCGTGGGCTCGACGTTTGGCGCCCTTGCCGGGGACGCCCCTCGGGGCGGCGTGGTCGATGGGGGCGGCGTATTGGGAGTAGCCCTCTGCGGCTCCTCCTGCTGCTGCTCTCCTCCTGCATACCTGGCAAGGTCAGCACCAAAGTGACGAACCCCTGACACATGTCGATGAGGGGAGAGTAATGAACTCACGCTGGGGGCTGTGCCGGGGGCTGCTGTCCGGGCTGCTCAACACCACCAGTGGCGCCCTCGAAGTACCAGCCGTGGGCTGGCCACCCGCCGAGACCTTGGCCCTCTTCACTCTCTGGGCCAGCGTCTCCACGTCCCTGCAAAGACGAAGACAAGTCACACAGATTGAGGAGGCAGAGATGACGGGGAAGAGCCAGATACTCACTCGTCATCCACCTCCACCTCTATTGTTTTCCTCTTCCTCCTCGGGCTGAGGGATCCGAAGTCGAAGGTGACCCCCACGTCGGCGTCCGCCGGAGGAGGGGAGGAAGGCCGGGTCTGGGCGCGCTTGGGCGAAGAGGAGGCAGATGCTCTCTTCTTCACCGCCACGGGTGAAACCTTCACCACTTTCTTTGCCGCCGCGACCCTCGTCTGACGCGCGGACTCCTCTGGGGACATCGGCCGCCGCTCCACCTTGACGGGCCGCACCGGCTCGCCATAAGTGGCCCACCGCAGGACTTGCCCTCTCCCCGTGGCCGGAGGGTCAACAGCCCCGGCTTCCTCCGACGACGACTCGTTGGCCGCATCCTCAACCAGAGGAGCCTCGGTGCCGGCGTTGCCGGCCTCCCCAGCGGCCTCCGCCCACCTGGCGAGCTCCTCCCCCTCTGCGGCTGTCGTGTCCTTGTCCTCCACACCACCGGCGCTGCCGTCTCCTCGGCAAGCTTCTCCTCCATCGCCCTGGCGGCGATGTAGTCCAGCTAAGCTTGGGTGGTGTCCTGGACGAGCAGCCGCTCGGCATCGCGTTGACGTATTCCTCGTGCAGGGTGTCGAAGAACTGCTGCACCTCGACGTCCTGCGGCTTGGCCCAGCTCGGGTCAGGGCCATGCGCGTTGGAGTCCGGCATCATGGCGATGATGTCGGTCTGGCGCGAATTGATGCACAGCGGGACCACTCGCGCCGGCAACTTGAACAAGGGCCCCTTGAAGACCTTGCCGGCCTTCGCGGCGGCCCTCGCGACCTTGCCGGTCCGCTCGACCTCGCCGTCGCAGCCCACATCGAGCTGGAAGATTCGCTGGAAGAAATGGGTGTGCCCCATCACTGTGAAATTGTGGTCGAGGCCGGGGCGAACCCGCATGATGTCGGCAGGGTTCGTGAAAAGCCAGGCCGGCCTCCCCTTGTTATGCAATGGAGCGATCCGGCGGCGGATGAAGTCCGCCCCGATCATCTCGAGGGTGAGCCCGGCCTCGGTGAGCCGAAGGATCCTGGTGGTGGCGATCGTGCGCTTCTTGTCGTCGGCGTCGACGTCGCTCCAATCACTTCTGCGGACCGGCGGCGCCCGACGAACTTCGCAGAACGCCGGCGGGTCCTCCTCTTCGATACAGCACCACCGGCCCCACCATTCTTCCCACCACTCATTCATGGCGCCATCCAGGTACGCTCCCTTGGACCTTGGGATCCAGGTGATGCAACCAGAGATGGCGCCTCCCGTTTGGATTCGAGGGAAGAAGTAATGGCGGAAGAGTGCCGTGTTGGGGTGCACCCCGGCGAATCCTTCGCAGAGGTGCGCGAAAAGGGCCATGCACGCCACAACATTTGGGTAAAATCCAAGAGGCGAAAGCCAAAGGTGTGCATGATGTCGCTAAAGAAATCGGAGAAGGGAGGACAAAGCCCGCAAGAAAAATAGTCGACAAAGAAAGGGTACCGATTTGGGGTAGCCTCGGCGCAGTTGGCGGGGATGACGCGCGTGGCTGGGTGCCCCGACTTCTCTCCCCCCGTCTTCAACCCACAGTGGCTTGAAGGCCTCCCGGAGCTCGAACACGTCAACTGTCGAGGGGAAGAAGGCGGACTGCATCGGCTGCACCGCCAGCGCACTCTCCGGCGGCTCCGTCGCTCCGGCATCCTTGGCCACTCCCTTGCCCTAGGTGGATTTGGGCACCATAGCGGCTGGGAGAGGGGGGCAAGAAACAGAGGACGGCGAGGATGCGACGGCGGCGACCGAGAGCAAAGCTTAGGGAAGAAGAGAAGACGAGCAGAGGCTTCCGAGATTGGGATTGCGAGGAGGGTAAAGGAACAGTGCGCTCGCGGTTATCCCTTTTTATGGGGAAGGTGCGGGTCGCGCTGCCCATTTACTGCGATGTGACGCATGCGTGCGGGAACCGCCCCCACATGCCGCCCACGTCACGCGCACCCCACCACGTCACGCGCGGGTCGTGGGAAGCGCAACAACGTGTCGCGCTTATGTGTGGCCCAGGCCCTGGGGCTCCTATTGGTGTACAAAAGAAGGGGCGCACCTTTGTACCCCTTTACCTGTGCACGGACAGTCGGAGCCGCGCCCACGGCCGCACCAAGCAAAACAGGGGAGGTGAACCGAGGTAAAACCGAAGCCCAAGACGATCAAGACAATGCCAAGGTCAAGAACGCAAAGGAGCAGAGGGGCGGAGCAGTTTCCCCCGGCAAGACCCTTGCCGGGGACGGCCTCAGCAGCCCCGGCAAGACCCTTGCCAGGGCAGCATGCCCAAACACCAATAGAGCGAGCCGTCCTTGAGCCCATGGTCTCCAACACCATCAACCACGTTGGCCAGGGCTCGGGAGGCACCTCTGTGGTGGCATGCAGATCTTTGTGAAGACAAGGAATACTCAAGATCAGATGAGGATTAGACGGCAGCGATCCTCGGCAAGATCCTTGCCGAGGGGAACCACAAGACCCCCGGCAAGATCCTTGCCAGGGACAACAGCGCGCCACGGCAAGATCCTTACCGGGCCACCCGGCAAGGCCCCCGCCAAGGGCGCCAGCGGGGCCACCTCCGGGTCCGCACCAGCCAAGTCTCCACCACCGTTCGCATGCAGCTGCCAGCCCAACCAGCTGGGCAGACACCTGCGTGGCAACATGCAGCTTCCAGGCCAACTCAGCAGGCGCCTGCATGGCGGCATGCAGATCTTCATGAAGACCCCACCACCGCGCCACCTCAGCCGCCTGCCTGCCTACATGGGACCGCATGCACCGCTGGCCTGGGCGCGTGTCGAAGCGAGGAGGAGCGGCGACGGACGGGACGGGCTTCGTTCCCGTCCCCAATAAAGCAAGGGGACACCTCAGCGGCGCATTAAATGCGCCTTGTCCTGTAATACGAGCGATAAGATCGTAGCACTGTATGCCTTTCCACCTCCTGTATGCCACTGTGGCAGCCCCTTTCGACTATAAAAGGAGGCCCATGGCGTACTGGAGAAGGATTCGGCTCTTTCGAACCACTCAGCTACCGTAGCTAGTTCAAGAGCTCAAGAACACTCAATACATCCACCAAAGCAGGACTAGGGTTTTACGCATCCTCGCGGCCCGAACCTGGGTAAACGATCCTTATGCTGACTACTGATCCTGCTCTTCTTGCAACCATGCGCCCCGGCAACGGTAGTAGGGATTCTTGTGATCCCATAGGTGTCGTTCCACACCGACAGGCTCCTGTCGGTGTACAAAAGTAGGGGCTCTCCTTTTGACCCATTTACTTGTGCACGGGCAGTCAGAGCCACGCGCCGCGGCCACACTTAATAGAGCAGAGGAGGGAAGTCGGAGAGAAGCCAAAGTACAAGACAACCAAAACAACGCCAAGACCAGGAACACAAGGCAGCCTCCGCAGCCCCAGCAAGAGCCTTGCCGGGGCAGCTTGCCCGATGCCAGCGGAGTGAGCCACCCTTGAGCACCAAGGGTTCCGAACGCCGTCAACCACTACATTGGAACCAGGGCTCGGGAGGCACCTCAGTGGTCGCATGAAGATCTTTGTCAAGATCATAAACACACCAGATCAGATGAGGATCAGCAGGCGACGACCCTCGGCGGGATCCTAGCCGAGGAAATCCAAAAGACCCCCGGCAAGCGCCTTGCCGGGGATAACTCCGACGCCATGGCAAGACCCTTGCCGGGCCCCCGGCAAGACCCTTGCCGAGGGCGTCAGTAGGGCCACTGCCAGGCCGGCACCAGCCAAGACTCCGCCGCCGTTCGCATGCAGCTGCCAGCCCAACCAACTGGGCAGGCACCTGCGTGGAAATATGCGGCTTCCAGACCAACTCAGCAAGCACCTGCGTGGTCGCACGCAAATCTTCGTGAAGACCCTGCCACCGTGCCACCTCAGCAGCCTGCCTACCTACATGGCGCTGCATGCATCGCTGGCCTGGGCGCGTGTCAAAGCGAGGCGGAGCGGCGACGGACGGGACGGGCCTCGTTCCTGTCCCCGATAAAGCTAATGGACACCTAAGTAGCGCATTTAATGCATTTTGTCCCGTAATGCTGGGCGATAAGCTCGCGCACTGTAAGCCTTTCCACCTCCTGTGTGCCACTGTGGCAACCCCTTTTGCCTATAAAAGGAGGCCCGAGGCGACCAGGAGAGGGATTCGGCTCTTTGGAACTACGCTGCCACCGTAGCCAGTTCGAATGCTCGAGAACACTCAATACATCCACCTTAGCAGGACTAGGGTATTACGCATCCTCGCGGCCCGAACCTGGGTAAACGATCTTTGTGCTAGCTCCTGGACCTGCTCTTCTCACAACCCAGCGCCCCCCGACCGTAGAAGGGATTCCAGTGATCCCATAGGTGTCGTTCTCACCGACAAAACGAACCCCGAAAAATTCGTAAAATCAACACAACAGTCATGTTGTTCTGTGTTGACACTAGAAAAAAATTTAAATCAAGAAGAGGCAACGGATATCGTTTCGTCCAGAAAGGTGAAACGTTCCCTACCGTAACCATGAGGCTTGTTGTGAGAAGTTTATATACCCCAACATGTCCCAAATGGACAATATTTTTACCACGGCATGTTGATGCCGTTCCATGCTAGCATGTCAAGTTTCATAAATTTCAGACGCATTTTTGATTTACTAGAATTTAAAAACCATGTATCTCAATGTTAGCGGCTGAGCGACAGTGGCAAGGTGTTTGACATTCATTCTCATTTCTTGCATGGGACTTAAGCATGTAACCAAGAACACACATGCCAATTTTGAACCCATTTATATGCACAGGAGCATGTGCATGTAGTTCAAATTTGAATTCTGCACATGAATGCATATAAAAATCAGTTAATGTATAAAAATGTCCAAGCAAACCCCGAAAAATCCCAAAAATTGACAGAACACTCCTGTTGTTCTATGTTGACACGAGAAATATTTTGAAAGTAAGAAGAGGCAACAAATATCGTTTCATCCCCCGAGGTGGCACGGTCCCTACCGAAACCATCAGACTTGTTGTGAGAGAAGCTCTCGTTTGCGAGAAGCTTATACCCAAACCTGCCACAAATGGACAATACTTTTACCACGTCATGTCGATGCCGTTCCATGATATCATGTCAAGTTTCATGAATTTTAGACGAGTTTTCAATTTACTAGAATTTTACAACCATGCATGTATCTCAGTGTTAGCGGCCGAGCGACAGTGTCAAGGTGTTTGACATTCATTCTCATTTCTTGCATGTGACCTAAGCTTGCAACCAAGGACAAACATTTAATTTTGCAACCCGTTTTATGGACTGGAGCATGTGCATGTAGTTCAATTTCGAATTATGCACATAAATGCCTAGAAAACTCAGTTAACGTATAAAAATGTCCAAACGATCCCCAAAAAAATCCAAAATTTAACACGACACTCCTGTTGTTCTATGTTAACATCAGGAAAGTAATTGAAATGAGGAAGAGGCGATGAATATCGTTTTGTCCACAAAGGTGACACGTTTCCCTAACGGAACCATGAGGCTTCTTATGAGAAGCTCTGGTTTGTGAGAAGCTTATACCATAACCTACCTCAAATGGGACAATATTTTTTACCCTAGCATGTTGATGCCATTCCATGGTAGCGTGCCAAGGTTCATGAATTTCAGACGGATTTTGGATTTACTAGAATTACAAAAGCAAGTACCTCAATGTTTGCCGGAGAGCCACAGTGCCGTGGTGTTGGAAATTCATCCCCATTTCTTGCATGTGACATAAGCATAAACCCATGGACACATATATGGTTTTACAACCCATGTTGGTGCACCGGAGCATGTGAATGTAGTTTAATTTTGCATTGTGCACCTGAAATGGCTAGAAAAGCAATTTAATGTATACAATGTCCAAACAAACCCTGAATAATTCCAATTTTTTTACGACACACATATAGTTGCATGTTCACTGCAGATAAAAGTTCTACCAATTCAAACACCCTCCATTGCCGCTTGATACGTCTCCAATGTATCTATAATTTATGAAGTATTCATGCCATGTTTACAACATTTCTATATGATTTTGGTATGATTTGATTAGAACTAACCCGGACCGATGCTGTTTTCAGCAGAACTACCCTGGTGTTGTTTTTGTGCAGAAATAAAAGTTATCGGAATGTGCTGAAAATTTACGGAGAATATTTTTGGAAAATATAAAAAATATTGGAGCGAAAAGATACTAGAGAAGAGTCCCGGGCTAACCACAAGGGTGGGGGCGCCCCACCCCCTAGGGCGCGCCACCCGTCCTTGTGATCGCCTTATGGCCCCCCTGACGTGAAACCGACACCAACCCTTCCTATAGATCCTAAAAACCCCAGAACAGAAGAGAGATCGGAAGTTCTGCCGCCGGAAGCCTCTGTATCCACGAAAAACCAATCTAGGCCCTCTTTGGCACCCTGCCGGAGGGGGCCAACATCATCGGAGGCCATGGTGGAGGAAGACGGAGGGGTCACTATCGCCATGGAGGCCAAGAACCAGAGGGAGAACCTTTCCCCATCTAGGGGAGAGGCCATGGAGGAGGAAGCACAAGGGGGAGAACCTCTTCACCTCTCTCTCGGTGGCGCCAGAGTGCCATCGGGGGAACCATCGCAGCGGTGACCGTCTTCATCAACATCACCATCATCATCTCTTTTACGCGGTCCACTCTCCCGCACCCCGCTGTAATCCCCTACTTGAACATGGTGCTTTATGCCACATATTATGATCCAATGATGTGTTGCCATCCTATGATGTTTTGAGTAGTTTTCTTTTGTCTTTTGGGTTGATTGGTGATCTAGATTGGTTTGAGTTGTATGTTTTATTTTGGTGTTGTCCTATGGTGCCTTCCGTGCCGCGCACACGCGAGGGATTCCCGCTGTAGGGTGTTGCAATACGTTCATGATTCGCTTATAGTGGGTTGCTAGAGTGACAGAAGCTTAAACCCGAGTAAGGGGGTTGTTGCGTATGGGATAAAGAGGACTTGATGCTTTAATGCTATGGTTAGGTTTTACCTTAATGATCTTTAGTAGTTGCGGATGCTTGCTAGAGTTCCAATCATAAGTGCATATGATCCAAGAAGAGAAAGTATGTTAGCTTATGCCTCTCCCTCATATGAAATTGAAATAATGATTACCGATCTTGTTAACAATTGCCTAGGATAATTCCGCACACCGATCCATCATTATTCCACACTCGCTATTTATATTTTATAGTAATATATTATAACTTTATGATAACAGCACCTACTTTTATGTTTTAGTTCTCCAATATCATGCAAAGTTATCCTCTTCATACCCACAACGTAATTTATTTCTCGTTTCTAGATGGAAGCAAACATTTGGTGTACGTAGAGTCGTATCAGTGGCAGATAGGACTTGAGAGAATATTGATCTTACCTTTAGCTCCTTGTGGGTTCGACACTCCATACTTATCACTTCCACCTTTGGGAATTTCTATGATGATTCCTTGCACTTGGGGATTATCAAGCTCTTTTCTGGCGCCGTTGCCGGGGAGCAATGCAATAGCGTGGGGTTAATATTCTCGTGTGTGCTTGTTTGCTTTCTTCACTAAGTAGATTTTGTTTTCCCTTTTGTCTTTCTTTAGTGGTGGGTGAAATAAACAAAAAAATTACAAAATGAAAATACCAAAAAAATTTACTTGCCTCTTATGCTTAAAAAGTTTTTCAAAAAGAGAAGTCATTGGAAGGTTGTGCATTGGAGAAGTGAGGGTCGACCTCGAACACTTGTGTTCATGCTCATGGAAAAAATGTAGAATTTTTAATGGAAGTTTCTCAAAAATAATCATCCCCTTGTAGATCTAGTGTATTATAAAAATAATGTGCCTAGATTTGCCTTTAGGATGATTAGATTGCTTGTTTGGTGTGTGCGGTGCAAAAACAGAAACTTTTGCTGTAGTGCGTGAATTTACTTTTTTACTGGAACATGCAAAAACTCTGAATTGTTTTGCACAATACCGATATACGAATTGTTTATTTTTTTCCTGTTTTTTCATAATTTTTTGGAGGTACAGAAGTATATGAAATATTCAGATTGCTACAGCATGTCCTGCTTTTGACAGATTCTGTTTTCTATGCGTTGTTCACTTATTTTGATGAATCTATGGGTTGTATCTGGGGGTATGAACCATGGTGATGTTGTAATACAATATATATAATGCTAATACGAAAATGGAATGAGTTTACAACGGTACCTAAAGGTAGTGATTTGCTTTATTATACTAACAGATCTCACAAGGTTTTTTGTTAAGTTTTGTGTGGATGAATTGTTCGAAGATCGAGGAGTTATCGATATGAGAAGAATAAGGAGAGGCAAGAGGTCAAGCTTGAGGATGCCCAAGGCACCCCAAGTAAATATTCCAAGGATACTCAAGCATCCAAGCTTGAAGATGCCCCGGTTGACATCCCATCTTTCTTCAACAAATTATCGTTATACCTCGGTTTTTGTTTTGATCACATGATATGCATCTTTTGTTTTTATCTCTCTTTTCTTTTCCTTTATGCTCCATGCTAGTGTGGATAGCCCTTCATTGATTTGTAGAATGCTCTTTGTGCTTCACTTAAATCTTTTGAGTATGTCTTTATAGAATGCTCTTTGTTCTTCACTTAAATCATTTGAGTACAGCTTTATAGAATGCTTCGTGTACTTCACTTATATAATTTGATCTTGGATGTTGGTAAATATATATTAATTGTAGAATGCTCCATGAACTTCACTTATATCTTTTGGAGTATGAATAAGACTATCATCGGAATTGGTCTTGGAAGAGTACCATAATCATATCATGCCTAGCTAAAAAGGCATTAAAGAAAATCGCTTGTTGGGAGACAACCCAATATTTATCTTTACTGTTTTTGTGTGTTCACATGATTAAGCTACTGAAGTAATCATGTTTTATAGCTTTCGTTTTAATAAAGTGCCAAGTAAAGCATTTGGGATAGTATGGATGGAAGTTGATTTGATTATGTGCAAAAATAGAAACTTTTTGCTTCTAGTGCAGAAACTTTTGCGACCAGCTCGCCGTCGATCGCCGACCTCGCCGCACCGCCATGCCGTCGGCTACAACTTTTTTCTCATGCCCATTGAAGCTTTTCTATGATTGAAGCTTTTTCACAAAATATTTGAAACTTTCTCCATCCACGGTTCCAGCTTTCACGGTTGCGTGGTGGCCGGTCCCCAAATTCCGTCGCCTTCGATTGAAGCTTCCTAGGATGCTGGTTGTACCATTTTGTATTGTTTGTAGCTCCCTCCACGCCATTCACAGCCTCCTTCCTCTCTCTCTCTCTCTCTCTCTCTCTCTCTCTCTCTCTTTGAGTGGTTCCAGCAAAAAAGATTGATCCAACAAAAATATCACAAATGGGGGAGTAGCAAAAAAGAAGACGGTTGGAACAAAATTCAAACACCCTTGTAGCAAAACTTGGAGAGGTTCCAGCAAAATAAGATGGATCCAGCAAAAAAATCAAAAACATGGTGGGAGCAAAAACTATGACGGCGGTAGCAAAAAATCAAAGACCATGGTAACAAAATGTTTAAGTAGTTCCAGCAAAAGATGAATCTAATTAAGAAATAAAAAAACGGACTGCCAATGATGGTAGCAAAAAGAAAAACAATGGTAGCAAATTTTTGGACTGGTTCACTACAGGAAACAGCTACTTTGCCGTCTGCCATGGCGGACGGCAAAGGCTAGAAAGGCGGACGGCAAAGACCTTTGCCGTCAGCCGCGGACGGCAAAAGGCTCCGGCAAAGAAGGCTACGGTAAACAGCTGCTTTGCCGTCTGCTTCCTGGCGGCGGACGGCAAAGGCTCTTTGCCGTCTGCGGCAGACGGCAAAGAGGGCGGACGGCAATAATTGCGCTGTCAGTCCGTTAAGTGGCTAACGGCAGACCTTTGCCGTCCGCCGCAGACGGCAAAGAGCCTTTGGTCTTTGCCGTCCGCCTTATGATGTCATCTACACGTCACTAGATGGCAGGTTCTTTGCC
>NC_057805.1:499944161-499945103 GCF_018294505.1 Triticum aestivum
TGGCTAGTGCCGGTAGCTGGAGAAGGATCATGCGATGCGTTTCTGGAGTTAAGCTGCACCAAAGATCATTTCCAATGTCTCGTTAGCATTATGACACTCAAATGTTAAGACTAGCAAGTAATGTCCATTCAAATTAAACTCACCGTGGTCCCAGGAGCAATCACTGGCATCGGCGGAGCGGTCTGACCGGTCTTCTCGCACACAGACTGCACATTTGGTTTTGACGACTCAGTCATACTAGTTAGTAATGAGACAAACACTACATGAATGTTTTGGCTAATCTGCAGAAGAAACTTACCACAAGGAGCTCGTACATGGCCCTTGCCTGCATGTCATTCCGTGCCCTCTCCTCCTCCATCATCTTTGTCGTCCTCTCCTCCAACTCCCGCTGCCTCTCCGCCGCCTCCGCCAGAAGTTTCTCCGTTCTATCTCTCTCACTCTGTATAGCAGCCTGCAACACCACTCGCATGACCATTTGTAATCATTGATGGAAGCGCACACAATGTAATGGAGAAAGATAGCTGAGTACGTATCACTAACCTTGATGGCGAGTTGCACTGGCCGTTCACGAGGCCTTATCTCAGGAGCGGAGCTCGACTGGCGCGCCTTGATCTCTGGGAGAGTGCTAGGACAACGGATAAGTCCATCTCCAATGGCTATGGAGCCATGGGACCTCCCGCCACCAGATATCATCACCAGCTCTGGATCAATGGGACCCTGGCTCGGGTTAAAGTCCTCCCCTTTCCTCGCCTTCCCCTCATCTCTATATCTCACGAGCTTGTTGTGGGAGGAGATGTTGGTGAAGTTGTTTGCATCATCGAGGTCAGACTGAGAGAAAGCCTTGACTTTCTTGTAAGAGCCAGTGTGGGCCATGGCATACAGGTCGTACACCTCTGGCACCTTATCCGCCTTATTGTGGCGTGCCTGAAAGAGAGAAACAAT
>NC_057805.1:499947921-499975263 GCF_018294505.1 Triticum aestivum
CGGGGCGGTGAGGGCGACGGGGCCCCGGGGCGGCGGCGAGCCGGGGCGGCGGGGGCGACGGGGCGGCGGCGGCGCGCGGCGGGCGGCGGCGTGGGAGGAGAGAAACGGCGGCGTGGGAGGGAGAGGGAAGAAGCGAGTAACGGGCGGGGGTACGGGCCGTTAGGTAGTAGGCTCTTTGCCGTCCGCCCCCCTTTGCCGTCCGCTTTTTTGCCTCTTTGCCGTCTGCTAGCGGACGGCAAAGAGGTGGCCCGTTAAGTTTTTCAAAAACGGGCGGGGGGTGGGGGCCACCTCACTCTTTGCCGTCCGCCAGCGGACGGCAAAGATTCTTTGCCGTCAGCTGGCCGACGGCAAAGAGCTGGCAGACGGCAAAGAGCTTCTTTGCCGTCTGCTTTTGGGTAGCTGATGGCAAAGAGCTGGCAGACGGCAAAGAGCTTCTTTGCCGTCAGCTAGCAGACGGCAAAGAGCTGGCAGATGGCAAATTAGCTGATTCCAGTAGTGGTTGCAGCAAAAAAAATCACTCAAAAAATGTGGTCCTAGCAAAAAAATGTGGATCCTGGTTCCAGCAAATTCAAGCGCCGGTGGTAGCTTTCCCGGTGCGGGTTGCAGCAAATTGCAGCATCGGTGGCCACCACCTCCAACCTCGCTGGTTGCAAAACGTCCAACCTCGCCGTGGGGGAGGACGAGAAGATGGACGGCCATGGCTTCCCCGGATTGCATCAGCCCCTGAGTACTCCTCACATCAGAAAGTAGTGGTTGAGTGGACGAGCAGAGCCCCATCTCGACCTGATCTAGATGAAAAAAGGGAGGTGGGGAACATATGTGATTTCTCCAGCGACTTGATTTGGGCGCTCATGCTGGAGGTAGGGGATGGGGAGCGGTGCTGGAGGTAGGGGATGAAAAAGGAGTGGGATGAGTGGACGAGCAGACAGATAAGAACATCGAGAGGGATGGGAAGCGGTGGTGGGCCAGGAGGGTGCGGTAGCGACGGGGCCACGTGGTTTGTTAAACGTCGTTTGATCTAGTGGGATCGTGCGACTCGCACTCGACCGGTCGAGCGTTCGGCCGGCCTGCCGGACGTAAACATTTCCCTAGTAGTATATACTCCAAAGATGCATACTAGTTTTTTCTATAGAAGATGCATACTACTTTAAGTTTTTTTAGGGCTATGCATACTACTTTAAGTGGTTAGCATGTACTGCATGGATAAAAAAATGGCCTAGCAGTTAAACACTGGGTGACACATGCACACTCCTAAATGCGAACCAGCCTGTGGTTGGATGGTTAGATGGATAGTTGTATCCCCAGCCCACCAGGGTTTAGGTCCTGGTGCTTGCATTTATCCTGGATTTATTTTAAGATTTCCGGCGATGTGGTTCAATGAGAGGAGACGTTCCTGCCCACTAAGAGACGCTATGCCGGCTCAGTCCTCGAAGGTGCTCATAGAGATCGGATGTGCATGTCTGTATTCATAGGGATGAGTGTATGCGCGTACATATGAGCGTTTGTGTCTATATTCACTACACCACGGTAGAGCTTACGTGACACACCTATGTGTCGGCATAGGGTACCTTTGCCGACAGATAAGTTGTAGCTAACACCAATGCTGACAGAAGATGAAAGAGTCGGAGGAATTGCTGTGGGCAAAGGTATTGCCGATAGTTGTTTACTTCCCAACACTTTTTCAGTCGGCATATACTCTACCTACGCCGACAGATGGTATGTCCACATACACCCTACCTACACCGACACTTTATCAGACAACATACACCCTACCTATGTCGGCCTACCTATGCCGACAGATAGCGTGTGCACATACACAATACCTTTGCCGACACTTTATTAGCCATGTACACCCTATCTACCCAACAGATAATCTATGAACGCACACCCTACCTACACCGACAGTTATTTCCTTTGCCAACAGAGAAATTGTTGCTAAGCTGATATGCAGTCAAAACAATACATATTCAACTATTATCCTCACCTAGAAGCAGGTTCAAGATGAACACATACTGCACCGCAATGAAAATATGTTCAGAATCATGCATATACATTGAACACCAGTAGAAAAACACATCAATCTTGACAAAGCATAGTTTTGGCCATCTTCACAATCACCCAAAACACACAAGTTACAAAAAGATGGGACTATTTGCTAGTATGAGAGACTTCAACTAAGATGGTCCAAAACACACAAGTCTGTATCTACGTTCACAAAGTGCAAGCTCTGAAACACCAAATGGTCTACAACACACGTAATATCCATGTTTACAGGTTGGTTGGTCCATAAACGCTGCAAAGTCATCACATCCATGTGCACCAGTTGGGTAAGTACATGAAAACAGTTTGCACACATTTGTCAGGAAAGTGGAATCGGCGCAAGTTGTTCAAAAGCTAATATGTGGATTAACACAGATTTGATCAATAAATTCTCATGATAACATAGTTAACAATATAGTTTGTACAAATGTTATAATTAGCTCACATGCTATTATATAGAACTGTATTCCAGTGCTTGCAGTCTTATCAACAATGAATGCATTGACCATTTGAAACAAAGATCCTACAACCCAGTAGCTTAGTTTATAGACTGTTACATAAGAATTCACTAAAGAAAAGATAGTGTATTTCCCAACCTCCCTCGATTTTTCATGATTAAGAGCTACATAACCATGGATAAAAAAAAGGAAACTACAACACATGTACACAGGCAATTTAGTGAAACACATAGGCCAGCAACCTTGTAAAGCGACATTTTAGAAACTGTTCTTATGCAATAACATGTGAGCTAATTACTACTGAAACAAAAAATGTACCTAATAGATGAGGTAACCGGCGAGGAAGCCCTGCATTCGCCACCGGTTGCCCACTGCAAGTCGTGGCCCTGGTTCCTTGTGAGGTCGCCTTCCATCCACCATTCGCTTTACGTGAAGTGGGCAACCATCCGTTCTCCGCCCATTGCCTGAGCTGCATGCTGGTGGTTGTGGTTCTCGGCTATTATCGGCAAGACTAGATGGGTTAGTAACTTGTTTCTTAGTGATTGGCATTGTAATGATGACAACTGTATTTAACTGCACTAGTTGCATGTATTTTTTACTCTAACTATGTGCAGTTGACATAGGCATATCAAGGTGGAACACTGAATTTAAGCATAAAAAGTACATGACTAAGCAATATATATTGCGCAAGTTCAAAAGTTCATGCTTAAATGTGCAAAGTGTTCATAAGTACAGGACTGAGAAAATAAGGGACTACAAGACAGGAGACTACACCAGCTATTCCCTTGTTGTATCTTAATAAACTATCTTATGCTCAGATAGCAGTCAGGATTCAACAAGTCCTCTGAGCAGTAAAGTGAACCATACAAGTTATTTATTTATATGGTTGAACGTTGAAGGAGTGGTGGTGAGCTTCAGGGATTATGGCTAGTCAAGCAATGTATGCTGACAATTCGCTATCGCACACACTCCAATTCTAATAGTACAATTTCTCAAATGTACACAGAAAATCAAGTAGATAGAACATCTCAGGCTTCAGGTTGCAGATTACAGTTAACACCTCAAATGTCCACAGTATTTCAACTTGGTAGAAAAGGGTAAACATAATTACATAATATCCTGATAATTCTAGTTTGGTTCACAATTGCCATTCCATTCCAAAGTAAGCGCAAGCTAAGTGTAACATCATAGATTGAAATGGTCGATTACAGTCAACAAACAAAACCTTTCGTAAGGACTGGAAGCAGCATCAATGTAGCTAGCGTCTAAGCAAGTAAGCAGTGTAAAAATGGATCTGTACAGGAAAGTAAAATAACCACACCAAATGTTTCCATACAAAGCAGCGCTCGAGTGCGTACAAAAAATGTAGAGCGAGAGAGAGAGAGAGGGAAGGCAAATTTACCAGAGAATTCAAGGTGTGCAATTTCACCTCTAACCGCTGAAACCTTGATGTTTTCAGTCAGCACAGAGTTGCGGATGGAACATAGTGCTGCAAATGTAAAGGCAGAAACAGCTCAGAATCTACATAGACCAGGAGCAATTGATCATGAAATTGTTAAGATGTATTTTTCTAACCTAATCTGGCAAGTCGATTCACCCATCCAGGAGTTGGCTTTCCCGTGAAGTGCTTGCAGACGTCAGCTGTGAAATGGTAACAGTTCCTGGCAATCAAGTGATAAGTGTCCCCATGGTAATCCTCTGCAAGATCCTCTAGGAAAGTCGTGCGAACTTCAGCCCGGGACATATTGGTGGTACCATTGCAAACATAGCGACTGAAGATAAAAAACGGAACAACTTTTCGGTTCTACTTGGAACACTCCGTTGGTCGGATATTCATGGGCTTCATACCCAAACACCATACCATGTACTGCAGAAAAAGTTCACTGGAAATTGTCAGTCTCACATGTGGAATTTACATATAACTGCATGAAACTTGTATGCACGAGACCTCATGACACACTGATGTGGATTTAAGTTGATCCAGAAAACTGAGGTGCTCAAAAATATGGCAAGTAGGATGGGTAGCAAAGTTGAGATACAGAGAAGATCATGGAAGGCCTTGGTGTGGAGGCAGCTCAGCTCAGTCTGGGGTTATAACTCATATGGCGGCAATACATGGAAGTAAGAAGCATCTTTATAGACAAATAATAACCATTTTCACAGAGAAATAAATGCATGAATAGTCTGCAATGAGAACAATATTGCATCAGCATTAGAGTTACACCAGACCCATAACAGAGTAACATTTTTTTTTCCAGATCCATAGCATTTTCAATGAAATAAAACATCATATAACATACTAGAGCTTCTCAGATCAAACAAATAGATAGATACAACCAACTAGGCATATTTGACTGACAAATAGATCCATTGGTGGAGGTGTGGCTGAGCTTGTTTGAGAAGAGATCCTTTCCTGAGAGAAGGAAGAGGAGGGCGCTGACATGGTTCCTCGTAAGGGCTAGCGGTGGTCGGTGATGGTCCCGGCGGTCAGAGCTGTTGGCGGCTGCGGCACCGGGGAAGGCTTGCAGCGGATGGGGGTCAGGGGATCTGGGATATGCTCACCGGCGTCGGCGGGGACTCAGGCCAGCGAAGATGCCCATGTGGTGGCAGTGAAGGGGACGGGGAAGGCATGCGACGGAGGGGGCCGGGAGCTCGAGGCTATGGGCGTCGGTGGCGGCAGGGAAGGGTCCGAGGACGGAGACCCCGAGGTCGAGGACGGCGGCGGCGGAAATTGGGGGATGAGCGGGTGCGGGTAGGGTTAGCACGAGTGGATGTGAGGCTACGGGTTCGTTTGGGGGTCCTTAGCCAAAGGTGAGGTGAAAACTGGGCCGCGCGCAGTGAAAATTTTGGGCTCTTGCGCCTAATTCACGCCGCAATTTCTGGGCCTTTCGTTGCTTGACACGTGTTCACATACGTCGATAGTTAATCTATGTGTATACACCCTACCTACGCCGACAGATGTTATGTCATTAAGCACACACCTACACCGACTGAAAAACTATCGGGGCACGCACATCTGCCGACAGATGATATGTCACTAGGCGTTTGCCGACAAATACAACGTCGTCGAGTGATTTCCGACACATAGTTTGTCTACAGTGATGTACAATGGTTGACAGATGATCTGATTACAAAGCTATAGAGCTATGCCAACAGATTTTATGTAGAGAATAATAGCCCACAGAAGTGTGTCACCTAAGCTCTACCATGGTGTAGTGATTGTGTTCAAAAGAAAAGGACACACTTAAATTCTAGGGAGTAGGTAACGCATGCAAACAAACTAATTATTTATTAGTTTCTTTCTGCTGGTTAGCACGGCTGTTCTTATCGAATATACCATCTCACATGCAAAATCTTATCCATTGGGGTGGGAGTAGGTACTCCTGGGAGTACAAAAGAGAATCCTATATATATGGCTTAATAGGACTTTCAGACGTAATGATAATACTCCTTAACAATTCAGGTTGTCTATAAACACTTGAAACCATTTTTAATTATCTTCGCGTCATAACCATGATGCCATCATAATACAAATAAAATGGGAAGTTAGATATTCATGATTGTTGGCGCTTCTTCCATTCTTGAATTGCAAAGCGGAGGGCGTTGTTTGGTATCAACTCATGGTGTGCGAAGTTGACGCGGGCCACGGGGACATTTTGTTACCCATTTTAAACCAACGCTTGATGGCCGCACCTTCATACGTCAATCCATCGGCAGCACCGCGTGGATCCTTCATGATCTCCTGAAAATGTTATGGAGAGGCAAGATTATTACATCAAACTAGTAGTAGACATTAACTAATCTAGCTAGTGACTGAATTGTAAAGGTTATAGGTGATTAGTCAGGAAAACATAAGAAAACATTTTTTAAAGAGAGAGAAACATAAGATTACTGTTGGTGTGACTATCATCACATGATTCTAGTGCTCATTTCTTTGATTAGTTAACTGACCTGTGTTATTGGACATATGAGAAAATTTGGTGGCTTGCGTTTATCGTCTGGAGAGTTCATCATAGCTTCCAGGACACCCTAGACCTCCTTTCCGAGATCAGGCCGCTCTTTTCGTTCATAACGACAACATCTTAGTGCTAGTTTTGCCAACTCTTCAGTGTACTTAGGTGGCCATTCCCCTGCAGAAGTATCAATTATGTCTTGCAACTTATCTTTTCTTAATGCTGCCTCCACGATATGCGGAAGACCTAGGGGGCTCTTGCTAGTTAGCAATCGCATGAGCACTACTCCAAATGAGTAGACATCGTACTGTGCCGTGAGCTCCCCTGAGGCAATATATGCCGGATCCGTGTATCCCGTTGTGCCCTTGAGTTGGTTTGTTCGGTGGTATGGGGTGATAGTGGTGTTTGTCACATTCAAGGGACGAGAGATCCCAAAGTCTGCCAGTTTGCAAACAAAGTTGGCATCGAGAAGGACATTGTCAGGCTTCAGATCACCGTGGGCAATGCCTTTTGGTTTGTTGGAGTGGAGGAAGATAAGCCCAGTGCAGATGTCGGCAGCTATTTTGACGCGCATTTGCCATGAGAGTGTCTCTCTTCGAAGCTCGCGCTGCATACAGTCCTCCGGGCTTCCATTTGACAAGAACTCGAAGACCAATGCCATGGCCTCTCTGCAAGCTCCTATCAGAGTGACAAGGTTTGGATGCCTCATCCCACAAAGTGTTTAATATACATCAAAAGAAAATCACATATTTAGATGCACCATTTTACTAGTGTTTCTAGAAGCATGTGTTACTCTTAATAATATGATGTTATGACGGTATGTTTGAAGGAAAGGAACAATAAGAGTTACCTCATCATTGAACTCTTGATCTCCTCTTGCGCCTTCATTGTTTAATATCTTGATGGCTACAGTGGTATGACGGAGAAATCCTTTGTAGACGCTTCCACACCCGCCTTCCCCTATCTTTTTGGAGGCATCAAAGTTGTTTGTCGCTTCTTTAATCTCCTCGTAGCTGAAACCAGTTAACACAATGGCACTACTACTGGTAGAGCCAAATACAAATGCACCGCTACCGTTTGTTTGGCGCATCCCTTCAACCTGTTTAACAGCTTGTTCTTTCTTGCGCTGGAGCTCTTCCATCAGGGAGTTTGTCTGGAGAAGCTTGTTCTCAAGTTCTGCTCGTTGCTCATTTGCTTTCTACAGCTCGTTGTATAAATGAAGGTGTTCCTTTTTGAGTCCGGCCTTTTCTCTGGCCAGTCTTTCCTCTCGCTCATTTTTCTCTTTACGGGGTGAATTCTCCTGTGCTTTGCACTGCAACAAAACAGCTGGATTACTTGAGAGACAAGCGCACCATCTAACATGCACAATTTCCATGTTTTTAGACACGAAAGTTAGGGAAATACAATAATAGATTAGGCATCAATAATGGATGGTTGTAGGCACGTGGTAATTACGATTAGCATACCATCGTAGGATTTTCGAACAGACCCCTCGCTATTTTCTGCTGACCCTCAAATGTTTCTCTTTTCGAGCACTCCAGATCATCAAGGAGTAGTTGTAGTTGCCCGAACACTTCATGTTGCACAGTGGTTTCCATCTGTATAAACATTATGTTTGCCTTGTATTCAATAGGTATGACAGCATTATCTAATAAGTATTACAATTACGACAAAAACAAAAGACCTTAGTTGGTCAAATAAAATCTAGATGATAGAGCAATAGTAGTAGGATTTTATGTTTAAAAAGATGGAATCCCGTATACCTAGTTGATCCCCACTAACTCTAATTCTCTCAACACACAACTATGCCATCTCACCATGTCACCATGCATGCAAAAGACCCATATTACCATGCACCATGCATACTACTTATATTCAATAAATATTCTACAACTAAACAGTAATCAAATACTCCCTCTGTAAAAAAAATATAAGACGTTTTAAATCACTAAAATAGTGATCTAAAATGTCTTATATTTCTTTACGAAGGGCGTACAATATTATATGTACTTTAGTTTCAATTTTCAAATTGTTAACCCAAATACCAATCTTTCATACAACCAATCTCATTTAAATAATTGTACACTACCAATTCCCACGCGTGCCGTGCGAGGTATCGTCTCTAGTGTTTACATAGTGCTAGTGGTAAGTGTTAGATACACTACTGGTTGAATGTGACTACAACCATGAACACTTTCTATTGTTGACTTCCCTTGTTAAGTGGAACACATTCTATTGTTGACTTCCGTTGTTTAGTGCAGTACATGAATTATTAAACTAACTTACTATAATTTGAAGAAAGTGGCCTATATTGCATACTCATTTTTAACAATATAGTACTCCATCTGATCCATATTAATTGTCGACTAAATCAGCGACAATTAATATGGATCATACGGAGTACTTCATTTCCCATTAATAATTGTTTTTAGATAATGGACGAGTATGTCTCGCTATAAAATTACGGCACTTCAAATGAACAAGCTGTAGCTATGGTTAGACGATAACTCTGCTCGGTCCAAAATGACTTACCATAGAGTGTTGATGTTCTTTAGAGCTTCCAACTGAAACAGGTACCAGTGAACCATTCATATTATCCGAATCCTTTAGAGTTGGTGAAGATCCTTGAAAGCTTTGCTGGCTGAAATTCAGGGAGAAACCTGTTGATGTCATCGTATGAATTGACTGGTTCCTTGCACCTGGTATGGTCTCCGTGTTGTCTGTTATCGATGCTGACAAGGGATATATATATAGCTAACTGGCTGCTTGGACTGTCATTGTAGGGCTTTTTGATCTGTGGAGCCGAAGAAACCTGTATGCCCCGGTGATAGTGATTGGGATCTTGCAGGGAACTCAGATCGGTCTGAATCAGTGCTTGTGTAGTTGCTTTGCGGTGACTCTACTTTTATCAAACGCTGAGTGGCCTCCCTAAAAATGATGAACCATTGTTTTGTCAGCTGGAAATAACTTTGGGTAGTCAGTCGAGCTGAAATTTGCAGATATTTTTTCTTTGAGAAAGTAAATTTGCAGATTCTATGTAGGAATTTTTGTTATGTTGAGCTGAGGGTTGCAATGCATGCATGGCAGTCATACCTAGAGCAAGCAAGAGTCTCGTTGCAAATGTAGAAGATCTGACAATATGGTTTGGCTTGTTGATGCACAATGGCTGCAACTTGTGAGTTTGGTGCTTTGTTCTTCCTTCCCACATGAAAGATTTCACAATCAACATACATAACTCTCTCTTGAAATAGGCTTTCGCCCCGCTTTATAAATAAAACAACCATCCATAGAATCAACATACATAACTCAGGTTATTAAATGGAGTATTTGACTTGTACTTTACACTATACATAGTGGGGGTGGGGGGGGGGGAGGGTGATAATTAGTAAAGCGACAAATAATGTTCTGTTATTGGGAGTGTATTGTGATTAATTGTCATTTGATAACACAAGGGAGACAAATTTTGGATTGTGTGTCAACTTACAAAAGGGCAGTGTTTTAATACCCATTAATTGGTTGTGAAGCCTAGCTGTTTTACCGCCGCTTGTTTACAATAGCAGACATTAATTCACGTACATGAAATAAGAAATTTTAATATAATTACACAACTATCGCAGTGCTTTGCCCTATGTATATCAATGCATAGAAACAAGCGCAGTTCGCGGTGTGTGTGTTTATCGATGAAACCTCATTACGAAGGTGTACTTGGTCTGGACGTCAGGTGAGAAGGAGGATGTTCCCATGACAAGGTTTGTGATGTGATTCTGTTCGATGAGCTTGACGATGCCATTCGCAGTACTATTCTTCGCGGTCAGCTTGCATCTGTAAAAAAAGTCATTTTTTATTCTGAATCAACAAGAAGTGAATGAAATACATGCATCATGATTTTGAGAATGGAATTGGCCGTTTTTTAGCTGAGCAGACCTTGAGAGAATCTTTGCAGAAGTCGAGGTAGTGGTTCAAAAGTGTGTTCATCTCCTCATCCTCATCCTTCCGGTAAGCCTTGAGCTCCTTCTCCTGGAGCTGGCTTGCATCGACCGTGCGAAATCCTGCAACACAAGAATTTGATCAGCATAGATAAATAGATAGATACATGTATAGACAGAAAAAATATGCAGAGGCCGGGGGTCATCCTCCTTTTCTAAAAGAAAATATAGATAGATAGATAGATGTATAAATATATAGATAGACAGACAGATAGATAGAGCAAGTGACTGAAGACAGAAGCAACAACAATATAAGTACGTAGTGTGGAGAAGGAAAACATTTTATTGTGTATCTTCATTACTTTGTGCAGAGAGTCTGGAGCTTAATTTTACCGGTCATGATTCTGTGATCGGGCTGGTGGACGTGCAGCAAGACAAGCTTGTCATCGCCGGCGAGGAGGTTCTGAGCGGCCCAGAGGAGGTTGGACCTGCCATTCTCTTCGTCCTTCCCAACGGCCACATACAGCTTCCCTCCTCCTCCTCCTTCTCCTCCTCCGTCTCTGCCTCTGCCGCCATCCACCTCGCCCTTCACTAGGGCCAGATACAGCCCCCCTCCTCCGCCGTCATCCTCCAAGATGGCGGTGGCCTCCTTGTCTCTGGCACCGGCATCGAGGCTAGTGCTCGTGGGAGCTGGGCGCCGGGAGTGTCTGATCTTGGCCAAGTAGGATTCTTTCCTTTGCTTGGCCTCGGAAGCGCCGTAGCTGTACATCTCGCACCCGACCGATTTGTGGTTGCAGGATGCTTCTCTGGCACACCATTTGGTCGCCGATTACCCCGGGTAATAAAGCCGCTGCTCCATCGCAAAAAGGAAAGGAAAAAGTAAGTAGCCGTTGGCTTCTCAAGTTTGTTTTTAGGGAAACGGCAGGACTCTGCTTCTTGATTAGAATGGAGTCTGCAAAGAACGGCTTTTTGTAATTTGCCTAAACCAGGTGTGCCGTTGGATTGGTTGCAGAAAACAATCCCAACAAACACTCCATGCACATGCATGCATAAATTGTTGGGTACCTTTGCCGTTTGAGCTATTTCTGTGAGTTCGCCTGTGTTTTCTCAACACAATTAATACCAACGGTCACCTTTTTTTTAGGGGAATACCAATAGTCACCTGGCAGGCAGGTTATACATGCAACGCGTATCAACTCCCAGGGTCCAAATCTGCGTTTTTTTACTTCCTCCTTTCCGGTTTAAAAGACGCATGTGTATCCCTAGATACTCAATTTTGCTCCATACAATACAAATTTTGTGTCACAAAAGTTATACCATCAGAAAATATAACATTTGAAGTTTCTAATGGTGTATTCTTTTTGAGACGATGTAACTTCTGCTGCAATTTATGTTGCCGCTAAATCTCTTCTCCGGCGATTTTAATCAGTGCCAGGAACGCAACTCCACCCCAGATGCAATTCAATCATGCCGCCACCGGAAACGAATCACCTTGGCAGCACGTACGATCTCTAGCTTCTAAGCAAGCCGGAACTAGCAGCTACAGCTTTCCAAGCAAAGCTAAACAAACTGCCTCTCCGCCGTATCCTAAAAAAAACTTCTGTTTAGAGGATCGAGCAAAAAACAGCCCTCCAACAGCTTCCGTATATTCAATTTTTTTTACAGGATTCCTTACATTTTTTGAAACTTTCTCTATGTTTACGAGAAGATGATCCTTTCCGTATAATTTGGCGGACTGGAGATCCGCCTGAAATTTCACAGAAGAGACCCTCGTGCGGCTAGCCGCCATGCCAGGCCACCACCGCATCGCCGAGCCTCTGCTGCCGCGTTGTCGGGCCCCGCCGCCCACCTCACTGCACACATGCTCGTACCCACACGCACACACGCAAACACATGTGCACGTGCGCACGCGCGCGCGCGCACACACAGGCGCTTGCGTCCCGTCCCGTGCCGAGCCCACCAAGCGCCTGCTCGCCCTGGCCATAGCCGCCTTGCGCAAGCTCGCCCAGTCCTCCACAGCTCGCACCTCGTGCACCCCGGTGCGCCCTGCTGTTTGCGCACGCGCAGCCACAACCCACCGGTTAGGCTCGATCCAGCGAGGTCCGATGCCTCGGTCGTGCTCAACCATGGGCGCCTGCCATGCATGCCCGAACTGACCAAAAGGTCTTGCGTCTCTTCCGGCATTGCTTCACGGCCAAGAGGAACATCGTTCCTAGTGAAAAGAAAGCAGAGAGGGAGGGAAATAGCGTTCCTAGTGAAAATATATCCTAAATTCTATTGTTTTCTTTTCTGATGATGCGAGCTGCTGCTCTCATCGCCATGACCCACGGCTGCTCCACCTCCTACGCTCCTACTTGCCTTGTCGCGCCGCCAATGAACAGATCCTATCTTTACTTAGAACTCATCAGAAAACCATTTTTGTTGTGGTCATTGTTAACCTACAAGTTTATGAGAGTAGTTTTTCTACACCCACCTTGGTGCACCCACGCAAGAAAACATACCAAAATATTTTTAAAAAATCTGAAACTTTGTGAGAATGATCATCAACAAATGTTAGAGAGGCATGTAAATTTTCGTGGTCAAATGACATCCGAGGAGCTCTATACAAAAGAGACAAAATTACTCAAAATGTACGTGCACTGTTTGACCGAAATTTGAAATTTTGTTTTTTTTGTACAGTTTTCCTCGGATGTCATTTGACCACCAAACATGGCAAGCATCTCTAACATTTGTTGATGATCATTTCCACAAAGTTTCAGATTTTTTCAAAATGTTTTGGTATGGTTTTATTGCGTGGGTGCATCGAGATGGGGTTCAGCCACTACTTTCCCCCAGTTTATATACGCTATGTGTCGTGGTTATTTCACTGAAAATACATTTAGGATCAACTGTGTATGGAGGAGCTAGTGACTACCGAAAAATGTAGATGGGAGTACGCATCAGGAATTATAGGTTGAAGCCCTCTGGAGGTAATACTTTACTCTTGTGTGGTGTTCTTGCTCTTGCACGTAAGGCTTACAGTGTTGTACTGATGTTCAATGCTGGGCCGGTGCAACTCTCCCATCTTATATAGAGTGCGTCAGGAGGGGTTCCATGATGGGCTGGTACTAATGCGGGTAATGGTGGCCCATGAACGTCTGATTGTTTCCAGCCTAACTAAGAAATAGCAGTTGTATAGTTAACAAGCAATATAGTCGTTGGGTAACACCTGTGTTTAATGCGTGGTGAAAATCGTCGACTGGCCGTTTGTCGTTGGGCGACGCCTCTGGTAGCTGGCTCGTCGTTTGTCTATCTCGGACCGACTGGAGGAAAGATGCCCAACATGAGGGCTGACTTCTCGACCGGAAAGTGACCCCTGCTAGGTTGTCCCATGGTTTGTAATCTTCATTTGCCAGAGCATTGGATGCGCTCTGTATTACAAACGGCGTCTGGCCCAAATCAGCACAATGCAAGCCGGCTAGCCGGAGGCTAGTAGGCTAGTTCTATTTTTTTTTTCTAAATAGTTTGAATTGCTTACCACATGTGTCATATGACTAGAAGTAAGAAAACTACAAGCCAAGATGAGATCCCCGCATGTGGCTGCATCGATGCTTGGTCTGTGCGGCGCTGGACTGCTGCAGTCGCCCCATCGCCATGTCAAGCTCATCTACTAGGATTGGAATTGACTGGGCATGCAACGTTTGGTAGCCATGTGGATCCACTTGCTCTGAAAACAGATCCGCCAATGTCTATAATTTCGGACAGGTATGATAAATATCTCTGATTTTCCTGGTTAATCAAATGCAACCAATTGTTTTTTTAATGACATGCTAGTCGTCATGCTTTCATCTGGTAAAATTTCAGCCTGAATATCGTCAAGATAGCAGTATAATTCCCCCAAGAGCAACTTCCTTATTTCAGCCTTGATTTTTCTGGGTCCTAACTCTCACCTAGTACCAAGTCTATATTATTGAGTTTTCATGTAGGTAAAATTATAGGAACCTAGCTGAAATTCACAAAGCATCCGTACACACCTCAAATTATTGTGAACTCATAACTAATGTTAACCTGACAAGCATACAAGCTGGATTTATGACTTGGTCCAGAAGAATCAACAATTGCTCCGTTTGGCACATCCTCAACCCATATATTGAGCTAGGTGTTCTCCCTAAGCCGGCATACATATGTTTGATACAAATATAGATATTGGATACACTTTTAAGTGTCTATTGATAACAGTCACATAAAACTTATATTTATTGTTATTGATTGTTTACTTAAGGGCCCTGGGTTCTAGTTTTGCACTAGTAGAAAAAGAGGCTTCCATACGCCCCCATTAGTCCCCAAAATAATCGAACTGCGACCAAAGGGGTCTTTAGTCGCGGTTCGGGAGGAGACCCGCGACCAACTATCTGGGCCCAGCGCGCTCGGTCGACAGCTGGCGGACGGGAGGGGCTTTAGTCCCGGTTAGCCAGACCAACCGGGACTAAAGGTTAGTCCTTTAGTCGCGGTTGGCCAGACCAACCGGTACTAAAGGGCCCATCAAACTCTACCCCCCCCCCCGCCCCGTGGACCGCCTTTTCAGTTTTAGAAATCATCTACTCGAAAAGTTACATCCGAATTTAACAGGGGGAACCCGTTAAACATTTTCAAAATCCTCAAAAACCTAACAGAAAAAAAGATACGGGGCTTTTAAGATCTGGAGAGGCAAAAAAATTCAAAAAAAATCAAATTGTGGTCAAACTGTGGTCAAACAATGGTCAAACTAATTATTCCAGAAATATTAGTGTTACTAAATAATTATTGTTTTTTAAAACAATAGTTTCAAACTCAAACAGTGAAATGTGTCGCTTCATGCTCAAGCTAAATTCCTGAGGGTTAATAGAATTGACATCCTACTATTGTCAGGAAAACAACAAGTGCAGACTTGGAAACGAGGGAGAATAGAACCCGGAAGTTAAGCGTGCTCAGGCTGGAGTAGTGAGAGGATGGGTGACCGTCCGGGAAGTTAGATGATTTGGAATGATGAGGGGTGATTAGAGATTAGAGGATAAATTGAGCAGTGATGAGGGGTGGTGATTAGAGATTAGAGGTTAAAATAATTCAGAAATTTGAAAATAAAAAAATAAAAAAAAATCGCAAAAAAACCAGGTTTAGGGGGGCTAAAACCCTAAACCTGCGGAGGAGGCCTTTAGTCCCGGTTAGCCACGAGAACCGGGACTAAAGGTCCTCCGCCCCGACGGACCTCTGGCGCCCACGTGGACGGGCCTTTAGTCGCGGTTTTTCTACCAGTGTTGCACCGGGCTACCGAAACCTCAGGACCAGCCCTGGTCATCGTGGGCCTCCCTGGTGGGCATTCCCTTGTCACTATGCTCCTTAGTTTACTTTGGAAGTTGAAGCGAGCGACATGGGCAGCTAAATGACTTTGCCCACGCAGTTCCCACCGACCTCGTAGTACCTATTATCTCTTATAAAATGGCAGCATACAGTGCCAGTATCTACGGCAAGGATCCAACATTCATAGCTCATTTCTGATGTAACCAACCCCATCATTATAAGCCGCCGATGCTCAACCACCAACTTCTAGTTTATCTGATTGCTGATCCACTGTGTTTTTATAGAGACCGTGCTGATCTGCATTAACCCCTAGCTTCGCAGAAGCCAACGATGGGGGATTATGTTGGGTGTACACATTACTTTTTCATTCAACTTGAATACCCGCCATGCATGTTCATTCCAATTCCCAATCACATGTAACTGAAAGCATGTGCATAATTCCTCATTTGTGGTCGTAAACAATCAGAAAATGGTAGCTTCTAATTAACAAGGCACAGTAAAAAGTTGTATTTACGCACTTAATATAAGAGTCATTTGTTTCACATCATAACACATGGCATCATATAAATAAAATAGAAGGTTTAAATGTCACAGTCGTTGTCGCTTTTCCCATTCTTGAATTGCAAAACGAAGGGCATTGTTTGGTATCAACTCATGGTGTGGGAAGTTGACGTAGGCCATGGGGGAAATTTTGTTCCCCATTTGAAACCAGTCCTTTATGGCATCACCTTCATATGTGAATCCATCAGCAGCAATGTGTGGATCCCTCATGATCTCCTGAAAATATTATGCAAGGATGCAAGGTTATATCAAACTAATTCAGTGACTGAATTGTAAAGGTTGCAAGTGCTTAATCGGGCAAGAGAAAGGTGTGGCTGCTCCCGGGTGTAGGTGCACCCATGTGAATAGTAAATTCGAAAAAAATACAAAAGAATAACAAAAAAATCTGAAATTTCAGGAAATCAAACATTTTACTGCTCAAAAGTGCATAAAACTTTCTACACTGATTTTGTTTCAGCCACAAATAAAATGAGGAGCCCTCACCAAAAAACATAACAAAATTACTGCTCAAAAGTGCATAAAACTTTCTACACTGATTTTGTTTTCTTGGGTGAAGGTCCCTCGAATATTTTTTGTGGTTGAAATTTTTACTTTACAAGAACATCAAATGTTTGATCATGTTTAATGTCCTGAAATTTCAGATTTTTTCAAAAAAAAATTCAATTTTTTTTCTTTCAAATTTACTGTTCATGGGGGTGTAGGTGCACCCGGGAGTAGAAAATCTACTCTCGGCGTGGAAAAAAAGGTAACTGTTTGTGCGACTAGTATCACATGATTCTGGTGCTTCATTTCTTTGTTTAGTTAACGTACCTGTGTCATCGGACAGATGAAAAACGTTGGTGGCCCAAATTTCTGGTCTTGACAGTTCATTATAGCTTGCAAGACACCCCAGACCTCCTTTGCAAGATTAGGCCGCTCCTTTCGTTCTAACCGGCAACAACGCAGTGCTAGTCTTGCCTCCTAGGGGGCTCTTATTAGTTAGCAATCGCATTAACACTACTCCATAGGAGTAGACATCATACTGTGCTGTGAGCTCCCCTGAGGCAATGTATGCCGGGTCCATGTATCCCATTGTGCCCTTGAGTTGGTTTGTTCGGTGATACGGGGTGATAGTGGTGTTTGTTACATTCAGGTGATGAGAGATCCCAAAGTCTGCCAGTTTGCAAACAAAGCTTGCGTCGAGAAGGACATTGTCAGGCTTGAGATCACCATGTGCAAGGCCTTTTGGTTTGTTGGAGTGGAGGAAGATAAGTCCCGTGCAGATGTCGGCAGCGATTTCGATGTGCGCCCTCCATGAGAGTGGCTCTCTTTGGTCGTCGCACTGCAGACAATCCTCTAGGCTTCCATTCGACAAGAATTCAAAGATCAACGCTTTGGCCTCCATGCACACTCCTATCAGGGTCACAATGTTCGGATGCCTCATCCTACGAAGTGTTTCTACCGTGATATATTGGGAAGTCACATATTTAGATGCACCATTTTACTTGTTTTCATCTGACAACATGTCTTACTCTTAATGATGAAAAATACCTCGTCATTAAACTCTTTATCTCCTGTTGCACCTTCACGGTTGAATTTCTTTATGGCTACGGTAGTATGTCGTAGAAATCCCTTGTAGACGGTTGCACACCCACCAATCCCAATCTTTTTGGAGTCATCAAAGTTGTCCGTCGCTTCATTTATCTCTATGTAGTTGAACTCTGTTAAGGCAACATCACTAGTAGGGCCAAATACACTGTTCTCCAGTTCTGCTCTTTGCTCATTTGCCTTTTGCAGCTCTTTGCATATATAGAGGTGTTCTTTTCTGAGTCCAGTGTTTTCTCTGGTCAGTCTATCCTCTACCTCTTTTTTTTTCTTTGCGGAGTGCATTCTCCCGTGCTTTGAACTGCAAGAAAAAGTTCGCTTAGTTGAAGACAGATTCACTATGGTAACATAAATGCTATGTGTTTAGAGAAGAGAGTTGGGAAAATACGATAGATTAGGCATCAACAATTGATAGCTAAAGGCATGTGAAAGTTTCAAATAACATACCATCATAGAAGCTTCAAACAGATTCCTCACGGCTTTCTGCTGGCCCTCGGATGCTTCTTTTTTCGAGAAATCCAGTTCATTGCGGACTCGGTGTAGTTGCTCAAACACATCAAGCTGCACACCCGTTTTTACCTATAAAACATTATGTTCTCTTTGAATTCTAGGTATAAAACATTAGGTATTACAACTAAGAGGAAAACAACATGACTTGGTTGGTCGACCAAAATTTAGATGTTAGAGCAATATCAATAAGTTTTAATAAAGTGGAATTTTCCACAGTGCTAGTGTCAACCATTATATAGACTATTGGGTGAAGGTGACTATAAAGATGAACACATTTTGTTGTCGGACATTTTTCTCTGAACGTGTACCTCTTGAATCGTAGTTCTAACATTAAATGCAACATGGATGTCATTTCCCTTTATCTTTCGGTTACAGTCAGTGGAATACATGAATGAAAACTGCCTATAACATTCCTAGCCTATAGTTATCCATATTTAAAAACATAGAACTTGATTTTACTAACTTTTTTTGTTTTAGATAATGGAAGAATAGTTCTCCTATAGTGTCTGTACCCATATGTAGGGTGCACACAGACATAAAATTACTGTACCTTCTACACACATCCATAAGATTATTATGATTCAGTAGAGAACTCTTCTCAGTCCAATTAATGTGGCTTACCATAGAGTGTCGATGTTCTTTAGAGCTTGCAATCGAAACATGTACTGGTGAACCATTCATAGTATTTAAATCCTGCAGAGCCAATGAGGATCCTCCAGTGCTTTGCTGGCAGGAATTTATGGAGAAACCTGTTAGTCTCATATCAATTGGCCCCTGCCTAGCACCTGATATGTTTTCTGTGCTGTCTGTTGTCGATCCTAACAAGGGATGTGTATAGCTAACTGGCTGCTTGGACCGCCGTTGATGGGCTTGTTGACCTGTGGAGCCTAAGAAACCTGTGTACCCTGGTGATAGTGATTGGCATCTTTTAGGGAACTCGGGTCGCGAATCAGTGCTGGTGCAGCTGCTTCGGGGTGACTCTACTTTTGTAGAAAGCTGAGTGGCCTCCCTAAAAAATGATGAACCATGGCACCATTGTTTTGTCAGCTGGAAACTTAGGGTAGTCGCTCGAGCTGAATTTTGCAAATTTTATGTAGTATTTGCTTCATGTAATCTTGAGGGCTACATGCAGTCATACCTAGAACAAGCAAGAGTTTCGTTGCAAATATAGAAGATCTGGCAATATGGTTTAGCCTGTAGATGCACGATGGCTGCGACTTTTGATTTTGGTACTTTCCTCTTCCTGTTCATGAAAGATTCACAATCAACATAATAAAGGAGATTATTAACTTAAGTGTGTGACTTGTACTTTGGAATTTATACAGAGGGGGAGATGATAGTTAGTAAAGCTTATTGACTTTAGACAGAGGAAGATGCATCAATAAAGACATACTAGTAGTTTGTTTTCGGAGTTTAATGTCAACTTGTGATCGTCATTTGCTAACTAAGTAATACTGCACAAGAAACAAAGAAATTTGGGCTGTATGACAACTTACAAAGGTCACTGTTTTAAATCAAGTACTTAGTACCTACCATACTAATTATTTTTATTCCACCTATTTTATCGCCACTGGCTTGTTAGAATAGAATTGACATTCATAAGAAACAGAAATTTACATATCCAGTCACTCGACCCGAGCATATAATTACATAACTAACACAGTGCTTTGCTCTAGTGTATATACATCAACGGTGCAGTCAGTGAACAATTTCGATGTGCGTGTTTATCGACGAAACCTCGTTATGAAGCTGTATTTGGTTTGGACTTACGGTGAGAAGGAAGATGTTCCCATGACAAGGTTTTTGATGTGACTCTGATCAATCAGCTTGACAATGCCACAGGCAGGGCTGTTACTCTCGACCACCATCGCTTCAGCTTGAGACTGTAAATTTGTTCAAAGAACAGTTATATATGGGATGAGATGAACTAGAAGAGCAACCACGAAGTGAATTATATATATGCATGATTTTCATAATGGAATTAATTTAGCTGACCTTGAGATAAGATATGCAGAAATCGAGGTACCGGTCTAAAATTGTGTTCATCTCCTCCTTCTCAGACTTCCTATATGCCTGGAGCTCCCTCTCCTGCAGCTGGCTTGCATCAACCTTGCGTAATCTCGCGGCACCAAATAAACCTTGTGTAATCGAGGTGCTGGCATGGCGACCTACGCACACGCAATAGTTTGCCCTTCCTACGTCCAGGTTTGTGATAATAATATATGCGGACGAGATTTCCAGTAACCGGACAATTTTCAAAAATTCTGACCGGAAAAGCGAAAATCCATCTCTGCACCTTGGTAACAGCACAAGAACAATATAATTATGGAAATGCTTCTCATCAACTGGCCGATTGACTGCAAAATGTCCACCGCATCGTCTGCGCCCCATGTTCCCCTGATCGAGCCGTCAGGAGCAACATGACCCTTGTTGCAAGACGCATGAGCACAACACAAACTACGTGACAGACCGTGCAGAAAAAACCCGAAAAAAACTTTTTTTAGAGGGATTGCAACAAGGCTCATGTTGCAAAGCGCTGAGTGTAATACGAGACTTGTTGCAAAGGCTCAGCGAGCTGATCGGACACAGGAAAAATGTAAAAAATAACTGCTCGAGGATTGTAACAAGGCTGCTGTTGCAAAGCGCTGCGACGCAACACGAGGCTTGTTCAAAGGCTCAGCCATATCATCCGGCCGAAACATAGCATGTCCCATATAATTACTGCAAAAAAATGAAAACAACAACACAAGAAGAAGTGCTTTGCTACTATCCCTCCGCCCCATAATATAAGAGCCTTTTTTATACTAGGGCGGACGGAGTAATTTCGTTTCCTCAACTGTATCATTTTTGTAGATTATCCGGGGAAGGAAAAATAACATGGCTTATGAGATGGGGAACGACGATAGAAGTTACTGGTGAAATGCTGATAGGAATAACAAGAAACTCAGAATTGATGCGAATAAGAAACTGCCCCGTTTTATGTAGGCTCAGTCTATGGATACTGTGAAAAATTAGACACAAAAAGGTAAAAGCAGGTCAAACAAAAACTAAAATAAGAGTGTGGTTTTCTGTAGGTCAAGCTACATGGTACCCCTTATCTTAGCCATCCATTTCAGCATCAAGATCCGTACCGGAGCCAAACGAAAAAACATATAAACTTCAAATTTTACAGGACAATAAAACATTCTAACAAGAATGTGGGGAAAACATTTCGTATTTTTCGTGCATTTTAAATGCTTAATTTTTTAATAAATTTTTTCTCATTTTGTATATTTATTTCGAACAAAAAAATCTGAAACTTTTTTCACACATTGAAGTTCTAAAGTTTGTTTGATCTTCAAGGTTTGAAGTCCATATGTTAGTTCATTTGAGAGAAACAAAAAGGAGAAATTTTCATGTAGTAAGTTAGTTGAAGAGCACAGATCTCAAAGCAATAGGGGTGAGAATAAGAGGTTCCATGTAGCTCGACCTCTATATGAACTTTCTGCTAATACGAAGTAAAATGGGTGGGGGCAAACGAGATAACGAGAATCCACCACAATGACATCCTTACCAGTTATAATTTTGTTGGCAGGCTTGTGGACATGCAGCAGGACGAGCTTGTCGCCGCTGCCGAGGAGGTTCCGAGCGGCCCACAGGAGGTTGGACCTGCTGTCCTCTTCATCCTTTCCGATGGCCACATACAGCTTCCTTCCTCCTCTGCCACTGCCATCCTCTTCGCCCTTCCTTACAGCCACGTACAACCTTCTCTTGGTGGTCATCCTCCAAGCTGGCAGTGGCCTCCTCTTTTTTGGCACAAACACCAACACCGGCACCGCTCTTATGAGCCTCGGTGGACGTCCTCCAGGAATGCCTTATCTTGGCCAAGTAGGATTCTTTCCTCCGATTAGCCTCGCGTGCAATGTAGTTGTACATCGAGCTGCCAGAAGATGATGATGATGATGATGATGATGCAGACTTAGGCTTAAAAACTGTTGAGAATCTGCTCGACCAAGCTCGTCAAACAGATCACAAAGATGGATAAATTTCTCACACAAACCCTAGATCGAAAGATCCCAACCGGTTTGTGGTTGCAGGATGCTCCGTCCCTTTGGCTGCGGATTGCCATCATATTACCACTAGTAGAAAAGAGGGCTTTGGTTCAAGCCGGGTCAGCCCATTAGTCCCGGTTCAGTCCAGAACCGGGACCAATGGGGGCACTGGTCCCGGTTCGTGAGGCCAGGGGCCTGCCGGGCCTCGTGGGGGCATTGGTCCCGGTTCGTCTGGCCCCTTTGATCCCGGTTGGTGGGACAAACCGGGACCAATGGGCCTCGCTCCTGGCCCACCATCATTGGTCCCGGTTGATGGCTTGAACCGGGACCACAGGCCGCCCTTTAGTCCTGGTTCATGCCACGAACCGGGACCAATGAGGTGCCTATATATACCCCTCGCCCGCGAGCAGAGCACTGGAGTGCTCTGTTTTTCTCTGGCCGGCGAGGGGAGGGCTTTCTGGTGCTCTAGCTCACCTCCTATGCACATGAGGTGTTCGATGAAATGCCCGAGCCACAGTAGTTAAGCTTTCTTCTCTCGAAGCTCGACCTTAAAGCTCCATTTTCCTCGAGATTTGTCTAGGTTTAGCGGCCCGTCACGTCCCATTCCCGTCTTCACCGCCGTCGATCGCCCGCGCTGATCTCGTCGCCAGCACCACCATGGTGAGCCTCTTGTTCTTATCTTCTTTCTGAAAGAAAAAAATTCTTACTTTAGATAGATACTTGTCTAATTTTCTTACTATTGTATTGCTTGTTATTATATAGTGCGATGGTTTTGGTATCCGCCCCCATCGGCCCTTGTCCTGTCTATGATTCGGATGTGGTATATAATATCTTTATAACTATTGGTTCATTTATTGTTTATGAAAATTATGCCGACCAACGTGACATAGATCTTATTTATCTAGGAGGTATGTGAACCGGAAATTCCAACCGACCCTATTGTCGAGAGGTTAAATTTAGTTGAAGAAGAAAACAATTTCTTGAAGGAAAAAATAAAAAAATTGAGGAGGAGAAGATGATATTGGAGTTGCATGTTGCGGATGTCGTCGATGATCACAAGATCAAGATGGATGCAATGCGTTTGAAGATTAGAAAGATTAGAAAATATGCCATTCATACCGAGGCTTGGTATCGTTATGCCGTTGGATCAATTGTTACCTTGGTTGCGATTATGATCGCATTTGTTTTCTTATTGAAATGTTTTACATAGTTTCAATGTATAGTTTAATTAATTAGATGCTCTGGAGAGCTATATGTTGTTAGATGAGAACTATGTATGTACTTTGGTTTTAATGTGATGATGAACTTCTATTAATTTGGTCACTTAATTATCTATTCATGATGTTTGTAATGGTTTTTGACACACTTAATTATATATAATGCACGCAGATGAACCGGCAATGGATGTACGGTGACAGACACACCTCCGAGTACATTAAGGGCGTGCATGATTTTCTCGAAGTGGCTGAGGCAAACAAGCAGAATGGTTTTATGTGTTGTCCATGCCCTACATGTGGGAATACGAAGTCTTACTCTGACCGGAAAATCCTTCACACCCACCTGCTTTACAAGGGTTTCATGCCACACTATAATGTTTGGACGAGGCACAAAGAAATAGGGGTTATGATGGAAGATGGCGAAGAAGAAGAGGACGATGACAACTATGTGCCCCCTGAATACGGTGATGCTGCAACGGGGGAAGCTGCTGAAGATCAAGAGGAACCAGACGATGTGCCCAATGATGCTGCAATGGGGGAAGCTGCTGAAGATCAAGAGGAACCAGTGCCCGATGATGATGATCTCCGCCGGGTCATTGTCGATGCAAGGACGCAATGCGAAAGTCAAAAGGAGAAGCTGAAGTTCGATCGCATGTTAGAGGATCACAAAAAAGGGTTGTACCCCAATTGCGAAGATGGCAACACAAAGCTCGGTACCGTACTGGAATTGCTGCAGTGGAAGGCAGAGAATGCTGTGCCTGACAAAGGATTTGAGAAGCTATTGAAAATATTGAAGAAGAAGCTTCCAAAGGATAACGAATTTCCCGACAGTACATACGCAGCAAAGAAGGTCGTATGCCCTCTAGGATTGGAGGTGCAGAAGATACATGCATGCCCTAATGACTGCATCCTCTACCGCGGTGCGTACAAGGATCTAAAAGCATGCCCGGTATGCGGTGCATTGCTGTATAAGATCAGACGAGATGACCCTGGTGATGTTGACGGCGAGCCCCCCAGGAAGAGGGTTCCTGCGAAGGTGATGTGGTATGCTCCTATAATACCACGGTTGAAACGTCTGTTCAGAAACGAAGAGCATGCCAAGTTGATGTGATGGCACAGTGAGGACCGTAAGAAAGACGGGAAGTTGAGAGCACCCGCTGACGGGTCGCAGTGGAGAAAAATCAAGAGAAGGTACTGGGCTGAGTTTGCAGGTGACCCAAGGAACGTATGGTTTGGTTTAAGCGCGGATGGCATTAATCCTTTCGGGGAGCAGAGCAGCAATCACAGCACCTGGCCCATGACTCTATGTATGTATAACCTTCCTCCTTGGATGTGCATGAAGCGGAAGTTCATTATGATGCCAGTTCTCATCCAAGGCCCTAAGCAACCCGGCAACGACATTGATGTGTACCTAAGGCCATTAGTTGAAGAACGTTTACAGTTGTGGAATGGAAACAGTGTACGTACGTGGGATGAGCACAAACAGGAGGAATTTAACCTGCACGCGTTGCTGTTTGTAACCATCAACGATTGGCCCGCTCTCAGTAACCTTTCAGGACAGACAAACAAGGGATACCACACATGCACGCACTGTTTAGATGACACTGAAAGTATATACCTGGACAAATGCAGGAAGAATGTGTAACTGGGCCATCGTCGATTTCTTCCGACCAACCATCAATGTCGAAAGAAAGGCAAGCATTTCAAAGGCGAGGCAGATCACCGGAAGAAGCCCGCCATGCGTACCGGTGATCACGTACTTGCTATGGTCAATGATTTACACGTAATCTTTGGAAAGGGTCCCGGCGGACTAGCTGTTCCGAATGACGCTGAGGGACACGCACCCATGTGGAAGAAGAAATCTATATTTTGGGACCTACCCTACTGGAAAGACCTAGAGGTCCGCTCTTCAATCGACGTGATGCACATGACGAAGAACCTTTGCGTGAACCTGCTAGGCTTCTTGGGCGTGCATGGGAAGACAAAAGATACACCTGAGGCACGGGAGGACCTGCAACGTTTGCACGAAAAAGACGGCATGCCTCCGAAGCAGTATGAAGGTCCTGCCAGCTACGCTCTTACGAAAGAAGAGAAAGAAATCTTCTTTGAATGCCTGCTCAGTATGAAGGTCCCGACTGGCTTCTCATCGAATATAAAGGGAATAATAAATATGCCAGAGAAAAAGTTCCAGAACCTAAAGTCTCATGACTGCCACGTGATTATGACGCACCTGCTTCCAGTTGCATTGAGGGGGCTTCTACCGGAAAACGTCTGATTAGCCATTGTGAAGGTATGTGCATTTCTCAATGCAATCTCTCAGAAGGTGATCGATCCAAAAATCATACCAAGGCTAAGGAGTGATGTGATGCAATGTCTTGTCAGTTTCGAGCTGGTGTTCCCACCATCCTTCTTCAATATCATGACGCACGTCCTAGTTCATCTAGTCGACGAGATTGTCATTCTGGGGCCCGTATTTCTACACAATATGTTCCCCTTTGAGAGGTTCATGGGAGTCGTAAAGAAATATGTTCGTAACCGCGCTAGGCCAGAAGGAAGCATCTCCATGGGCCATCAAACAGAGGATGTCATTGGGTTTTGTGTTGACTTCATTCCTGGCCTTAAGAAGATAGGTCTCCCTAAATCGCGGTATGAGGGAAGACTGACCGGAAAAGGCACGCTAGGAGCAGACTCAATAATATGCAGGGACGGGCATTCTTGGTCTCAAGCACACTACACAGTTCTACAGAACTCTACCTTGGTGACCCCGTATGTCGATGAACACAAGAACAGTCTGTGCTCCAAACACCCGGAGCAGTGTGACAACTGGATTACATGTGAACACATCAGGACTTTCAGCAGTTGGTTGGAAACACGTCTCAGAGGTGACGCCACTGTTTGTGATGAGTTGTACTCGTTGTCCAGGGGACCATCTTCGACTGTATTGACTTACAAAGGATACGAGATAAATGGGGACACATTTTACACGATCGCCCAAGATCAAAAGAGCACCAACCAAAACAGCGGTGTCCGCTTTGATGCAGCAACCGAGAGGGGAAAGGACACATATTATGGTTACATAATTGACATATGGGAACTTAACTACGGACATGATTTTAAGGTCCCTTTGTTTAAGTGCAAATGAGTCAATCTGTCAGGAGGCGGGGTACAGGTAGACCCACAGTACGGAATGAGAACAGTGGATGTGAACAATCTTGGGTACACTGACGAACCATTCGTCCTAGACAATGATGTGGCACAGGTTATCTATGTAAAGGACATGTCTACCAGACCGAGAAAAAGAAAAGATAAGGAAGCGAATACATCATACGATGAGCCAAAGCGCCACATAGTTCTTTCAGGAAAAAGGGACATTGTGGGAGTGGAGGGTAAGACAGACATGTCTGAAGATTATGAAAAGTTTCATGAAATTCCTCCCTTCAAAGTCAAGGCTGACCCAAGCATCCTGATAAACGATGAAGATTATCCATGGTTACGGCGCAATAAGCAAATGACACAAGCGAAGAAAAAGTGAAGACTTTCTCCGCAACTATTAGGATGATACCATGCCAACTTTGTAACACACGAGTATGATACCATTGTCCGTTTTGTACACGAAGTGCATCCAGTTTTTGCCGTAACCCTCTCAACTTTCTTGCACATGCTATGTGGATGAAATGATGATACCATGCCAACTTTCAACCTTTTCAGGGTTCATTTGAAATGCTTTTCAATTTTAGGGTCGTATA